>NW_016955915.1:0-1039 GCF_001483705.2 Eufriesea mexicana
TACGTTAGGATAGGGTAGTTTTAACTTTTGTGCTACACACTGCTGTTCGTAGGATTCCAGCGCCCTACTGCACCCTACTATAATCAGCTTGACACCGGGCAAGCCAGCTGTTGTGGTCGTGGCGATAAATGTAGATATATTTTGCGTTTGGTTGTGTTACCCTTGGATAGGTTAGAATAGGGTAGCATTGACTATAGTGCTATGCACTGCTCTTCGGTGGATTTCGGCGTTCTACATTGCTCTCCTGTACCCTGCTTGACTCTCGTGAGCCCAGCAGTAGCGGTAGCGGCACCGCAGATTTCGTTACGTTACGTTTGGGTATGTTAGGTGTGGCCAGGTTAGGAGAGGATAGGTTCTTCTTTTGTTGTATACACTGCAGCTGGGTGGATTCCTGCGCTCTTCATAGCTCTACTATAATCCACTCGACCCTGGGGTGGACAGCACTAGTGATCGTGGCGCGACGTGTTTAGTTAAGTTACATATGATTACGATGCGTTTGGATAGGTTTGGAGAGAATAGCAATGACTTTTATGCTATACACTGCTATGCGGTGGATTTCGGCAGTCTTCGTTGCTCTACTATACCCTGCTCGCGGATTGGGAGTCCGGTGATAGTGATCTGGGCACGACAGTTTGAGTTATGCTACGTTTGGTTAGGCTATGTTATCTGGGTTAGGTCAGGATAGCTCTGACTTTTGCGGTGTACACTGTCGTTCGGTGTATTTCTGCGCTCTACTGTGTTCTAGTATGCTCTGCTTGGCTCTGGGGAGGACAGCAATACCAGTCTCGGCATCTTACGTTGGGTTAGGCTACGTTCAGTTGTGGTATGATTGGATATGTTGTGTTAGGATAACTTCCACTCCTGTACTATACAAAGAAATCCTGTAGATAACTGCGCTCTACTGTGGCCTAGTATATACGGCTCTGGGGAGGGTAGCAATAGTGTCCTCGGCACGTTAGGTTGAGTTAAGTTACGATCGGTTGTGATACGTTTGGTTGTGTTAGGACAGGATAGCCTTCAGTTATGAGCTATACACTGC
>NW_016955916.1:0-760 GCF_001483705.2 Eufriesea mexicana
ATACGTACGCGTGCTTTTCACGAGCTTTCGATGTAGCTCGATTTTTTTCTGATTTTTTGTCCCGAGCTTTCGCTCGGCGAGTAATTGGAAAATGATTACATTTTTCGATGCCGGCCGAATCGATTTCTGGTTGGATCAAGCTGATTCGCATATGAGCAGGTGTCACGTGCTGAAATTGCGTGGGCGTAAGTCACGTGGTTCGAATTTTACAGCGGTTCAAAGTCAGAATGTATATGACTGAGAGTTTCGATATTTCGAGTTAGTTTTGATGCTGCTGTGAGCTTCCTGGTGAGGCTGGGAGTGTGAGCTTTGGGTAGCTGAGAGCTTACAGAATACCCTACACGTAAGTGTGCTTTTCATGAGCTTTCGATGTAGCTCGATTTTTTTCTGATTTTTTGTCCCGAGCTTTCGCTCGGCGAGTGATTGGAAAATGATTTCATTTCTCGGTGCCGGCCGAATCGATTTCTGGTTGGATCAAGCTGATCCGCATATGAGCAGGTGTCACGTGTTGAAATTGCGTGGGCGTAGGTCACGTGGTTCGAATTTTACAGCGGTTCAAAGTCAGAATGTATAGGACTGAGAGTTTCGATATTTCGAGTTAGTTTTGATGCTGCTGTGAGCTTCCTGGTGAGGCTGGGAGTGTGAGCTTTGGGTAGCTGAGAGCTTGCACTATGCCCTATACGTACGCGTGCTTTTCACGAGCTTTCGATGCAGCTCGATTTTTTTCTGATTTTTTGTCCCGAGCTTTCGCTCGGCGAGT
>NW_016955917.1:0-699 GCF_001483705.2 Eufriesea mexicana
CATCTACTTGCCAGAGAATAGGTATATTCAAAATCTATAACCTGTTGTAGCTTGGTGAAAAGAGCGCCTAACGCCATCAACACAATGGCAATAACAGCCATCTACTTGCCAGAGAATAGGGCTATTCAATATCTATAATCTGTTATAGCTTGGTGAATACATCGCCTAACGCTTTCAATCCAATGGCAAGTGCAGCCATCTACTTGCCAGAGAATAAGTCGTTTCAAAATATATAATCTGTTATAGCTTGGTGAATAGGTCGCCTATCGCCTTCAACTAATGGCAAGAACAGCCATCTACTTGCCAGAGAATTTTTCTGCTCAAAATCTATAATCCGTTGTAGCTTTGTGAATAGATCGCCTAACGCCTTCAATCCAATCTCACGTACTGCCACCTGCTTACCTGGGAATAGGTCTATTCATAATCAACCTGGGAATAGGTCTATTCATAATCTATAATCTGTTATATCTTGGTGTGTACAACGCCTAACGCCTTCAATCCAATGGCAAGTACAGCCATCTACTTGCCAGCGGATAGGTCTATCCAAAATCTGTAATCTGTCATAGCTTGGTGAATAGTTGGCCTAAGCCCTTCAATACAATGGCAATTACAGGCATCTACTCGCCAGAGAATGAACATATTCAAAACCTATAAGCTGCCAAAGCTTGGTGACTAAATCGCATGTCGCCTGCAATCCAA
>NW_016955918.1:0-1378 GCF_001483705.2 Eufriesea mexicana
AAAGCTATCCTATCCTAACCAAGGCAAACGTAACGCAACCAAACGTAACATAACTCATTCTAATGCGCCGAGACCACACTTGCTGCCCTGCCCAGAGCCAAGCAGATCATATTATGGTAATGTAGAGCGCAGGAGTCCACCGAGTAGCAGTGTACAGCATGAGAGTCAAAGCTATCATACCCTAACCTAATCAGACTTAACATAAGCAACGGGTATGCATCTCAACCTAACGTTCCGAGACAACTATATCTGGCCTCCCCAGAGCCAAGCAGTACATACTAGGGCACAGTGGCGCGCAGAAATCCACCGAACAACAGATTATACCAACGAAAGCCAAAGCTATCCTAACCTAACCCAACGTAACCTAACCCGACCGAACGTACCCTAACATGACCTAATGTGCCGCGACAACTATTGCTGGCCGCCCGAGAGACGAGAAGAACATAGTATACCTCTGTACACCGCAGACATACACCGAACAGCGGTGTATAGCACAAAAGTCTGGGCTATCCTATCCTTACCACACCAAACGTAATAAAACCAAACGCAACATAACTCAGACCAACACGCCGGGAGCACTACTTCTGGCTACCACATAGCCAAGCAGAATATACTAGAGCACAGCAGAGCGCAGAAAACCACCAAGCTGCAATATATAGCACAAAGGTCAAAGATATCCAAACATAACCATACGCAACCTAACCTAACCATACGTACAATAATTAGACCCAACCTGCCGATACCACTATTACCAGCCTCCCAAAGCCTAGCAGAATGTATTACAGTACAGAAGAGCGCAGTATGCCACCGCAGTGCAGCGCATGGAAGAAAAGTGGAAGCCATCCTCACCAAACCTGTCATAACCTATCCAAACCGAACGTTGTATAACTCAACATGAAGTGACGGGACTAGTGTTGCTGGCCTTCCTGGAGCCAAGCAGGGTATATTAGAGCAATGTAGAGCGCACAAATCCGCCTAATAGCAGTGTATGCTACGAAAGTCACAGCCATCCTATCCTAACCTAACCAAACTTAACATATCAAAACGTAACATAACTCAGCCTAACGTGCCGAGAGCACCACTGGCAGCCTCCCAATAGCCAAGCGGAATATACTGTAGCGTAGCAGAGCGTAGAAGTCCACCGAATAGCAGTGTATAGCGCAAACGTCATAACCACCATAACCAAACTCAGCCTAACCTAACCAAGCACAGCGTAACCTGACACAACCAAACGTGCCGCGAACAACATTGCTGGCCTCCCCAGATAGAGGAAGAGCATATGCTTGGACAGTGGAAGGCAGAAATCCATAGAATACCAGTGCACATCGTAAAAGTCTAAGCAACCCATTCCTAACCCAAAACAGCGGGACCTAACCAA
>NW_016955919.1:0-5731 GCF_001483705.2 Eufriesea mexicana
TTAACCTAACGCGCCGAGGCCACCATTGCATGCTTCCCTAGAGCCAAGCAGAATACACTAGAGGACGGTAGAGCGCAGAAAGCCACCGAGAGGCTGTGTACAAAACAAAAGTCGAAGCCATCGAGACCAAACACTACTTAACCAACCCAATCAAACGTAACATAACAAAAGATATCGTGCCACGACCACTATTGCTGGCTTCCCCAGAGTTGAGCCGAGTATAGTAGAGGAATGTCGAGCGCAGGAAGCCGCAGAATAGCAGTGCATAGCACAAAAGTCAAAACTATTCTGACCAAACCTGATAAAACCTAACCATACCAAACGTAATATGACTAAATCTAACAGGACGCGATCAGCTTTTCTGGCCTCCACGCAGCCAAGCAGAGCATACTAGGGCCCAGTAGAACGCAGAAATCCACCGAATTGCACTGTATAGCTAGAAGGTCGAAGCAACATGTCCTAGCCTTACCGAATGCAACGCAACCATACGTAACCTACTTCAACGTAACTTGCCGAGACCAACAATGCGGTACTCGGCACAATCTAGCAGAATATACCAGGGCACAGCAGATGGAAGATAACAGCCCCACTGCAGTGTATAGCAAAAAAGTCAGATGTATCATAACCTACCCTGACCTAGCCCAGCCTAACTCAACATAACGTGCAGTGGCCATTACTGTGACCTCCCTGGAGCCATGCAAAACACACCGAATAGCAGTGTATACCTCAAAAGTCAAAGCAACCCTACCCGTACCTTACCAATCGTAGCACAGCCAATCGTATCCCAAATCTACCTTTCATGCAGCGACCACAATTGCTGGCCTCCGAAGAGCCCAGAAGTATATAATAGAGGAGAGCAGAGCGCAGAAATACATAGAATCGAAGTGATTAGCTGAAAAGACAAACTTATCCAAACATAACACTGGCAAACGCAGCATGACCGAACGTGTATTAACTCAACCAAACATGCGGCGACGACTGTTACTGGAGCCCAAGAGCCAATCAGATGTTACTAAAGCAATGTAGACCGAAGAGATCCGCCGAATATCAGTGTATTGCACAAAAGTCAAAACTACCCTAACCAAAACCTATCCGAACCTATCCAAACATGTCGTAGCGTAACTCATACTAACATGTCGAGACCATTATTGCTGGGCTCCACCGAGCAAAGGAGAAGATACTAGAGCACACCAGAGTGCAGAAATCCACCGAAAAGCAGTGTATAGCACGGAAGCCAGAGCCATCGTACCTAACCGCACCAAACGTAACGTAACCATACGCAACCTACATCAACATAACGTGCCGAAACCACTATTGATCGCCTCCCCAGAGTCAAGCCAAACATGCTAGAGCTGAGTAGATCGAAGAAACCACAGGATAACATGTTCTAGCATAACTTAACCGAACGTAGCCTTACTCAACTTAACGTGCCGAGACCATAGCTGCTGGCATACCCAGTGCCATGGAGAACATGCTAGAGCACAGTAGAGCGCATAAATGCAACGAATAGCACTGCGCAGCAAAAAAGTCAGAGCTATACTTTCCTACAAAGGAAAACCGTAACACAACCAAACGTAACCTAGCTCAACCTAACGTGCCGCGACAGATATTGCTGGCGTCCGCAGAGCCCAGCGGAACCAATTACAGGAGGGTAGGGAACGGAAATCCACCGAATAGCAGTGTATATCACAAAGGTTAGATCCATCCTATCCTTCCATAGCCAAAGGAAGCGTATCCAAACGCATCCCATTACAAACTGATGAGCCGAGAACAGAATTGTTGGCCTCCCCAGGGCCGAAGAGGTCAAACTAGAGCACAGTAGAACGCTGAAAGGCACCCAATAGCAGTGTACTTCGCAAGTGTCCGAACCACCCTTTACTGACTGAACCAGGCTTCACATCACCGAACGTTACATAACTCTACCCATTGTGGCGGGACAGCTGTTTCTGGCATCCCCAGGGAAAAGCAGAATATAGTAGAGCACAGTAAAGCCCAGAAATCCACCCCATTGCTGTTTATAGCACAAATGTCGAAGATACGCTGACATAACATGACCTAGCGTAACCTAACAAAACGGAGCCTAACTTAACGTAACGTGCCGAGACCATAATTTCTGGCCTCCCCAGAGCCGAGCAGAACATACTAGAGGAGAGCAGAGCGCAGAAACCCATATAATATCAGCGTATAAAGAAAAAGTCAAAGCTACCCAAACCCAACCCGCACCAACGTAACCTAACCTAACGTAACATATCTCACCATAACCTGCCGTGGCCACTGTTGCCGGTCACACCAGCGCCAAGCAGAATGTAGTAGAGCACAGTAGAGCGCAGGAATACACCGAACAGCAGTGTATAGCACATCACGATAGTCAAAGCCACCCCGACCGAACTTAGCGTAAACTTCACTAACCAAACGTAACCGAAAACGACCTAACGTGCCGTGACCACTACTGCTGACCATCGCAGAGACGAGCAGCTCAGGTTAGGGGATCGGTGAGTCCAGGAATCCATAGTAACACAGTGTACAGACGAAAGCAATGGCTATCCTAACGGAAATACACATAACCTAACCTCGCATATGTAACATAATAGTGATCGCGGCAAATTACGTTTGGTTAGGTTAGGTTAGATTATGTTTGGTCAGGTTGCCTTCGTCTTTTGTGCTATGCGCATCCTTGCGGTCGATTACTACGCTCTACTGTGCTCTAGCATGTACTGCTTGGCTCTGTGGAGACCGCAAATTGTGGCCGCGGCAGGTTATGCTGTGTTAGGTCACGTTTGGCAGTGTTTTGTTTGCCTAGGTCCGGTTTGAATAGCGTTCACCTTTCTGCTGTACCCTGCGATTATGTGTATTTCGGCGGTCCCATCTCCCATAATATGTTCCGCCTGTCTCTAGCGAGGCCAGCAACAGCGGTCGCGGCGCGTACCGTTGTCTTAGGTTACGCCTGGGTATGTTACGATTGGTTATGTTGGGAGAGGATAGCTTTGACATTTGTGCTAAGCATCGCCATTCGATGCATTTCTGCGGTTTACATTGCCATACTATCCTCTGCTCGTCTCTGGCGGCCAGCAATGGTGGTCGTGGCACAATAGGCTCAGTTAGGTTACGATTGGCTATGCTAGGTAAGCTAGGTTTGGTAATGATGGCTTCCACGCTTGTGTTATACACTTCGACTCGTTGGATTTCTGCTCCCTACTGTGTTCTAATATGCTCTGCTTGGCCGCGGCGACGCCAGCAATAGTGGTCGCTGCACGTCAAGATGAGATACTTTTCCCTTGTGTATGTTGACATTCGTTAGGTTAGGAGGGGAGAGCTTTCACTTATGTGCTATACACTGCTACTCAGCGGATTTCTGCAATCTAAGGTACTCGAATATGGTCAACCTGGCGCTGCAAAACACAGCAATAGAGGTTTCGGCTCGTTATGTTGAGTTACGCTACGGTTGGTTAGGGTAGGTTAAGTCAGGTTAGGTTGGCATAGCTTTGACTTCTGTGCATTACACTGCGATTCCATGGATTTCTGCGCTATGCTCTCCTCTAATATAATCCGCTTGGCTCTGTGGAGGCCAGAAATAGTTGTCTAGGCACATTAGTTTGGGCTAGGTTACGATCGGTCATGTTATGTTTGTATAGGTTAAGCTAGGGTAGCTATGACTTTTGCGCTATACACTGCTATTCGGCCGATATGTGCAACCTACGGCGCTCCAATACGTTCGGCTCCGCTTTTGGAGGGCCAGCAATACGATGCTGCTCTCGACACGTTAGTTTGTGTTACGTTACGTTTGGTTCGGTTAGACTAGTTTGGGACAGGTTAGGATGGCTTTGACTTTTCTGTTATACACTGTCATCCTATCGACCTTTGCGCACTCCTGTCCTCCAGTATGCTCTGTTTGGCGATGCGGATGTCAGTAATAGTGGTCTCGGCACGTTAGGTTGGATTATGTTGCGCTTGGTTTTGTCATGTTTCGTTAGGTTGGGATGTGATAACTTTGACTTTTGCGCTATAGACTGCTTTTCGACGGATTTCTACTGTCTACAGCGCTCTAATTTGTTCTGCTTGGCCCTGGGGAGACCAGCAATATTTGTCTCGGCACGTTAGGTCGAGATAGGCTACGTTTGGACAGGATACGTTAGCTATGGCTAGGTTTTGATGGCTCCGACTTTTCTTTTATACCCTGCGATTCTATGGCTTTCAGCGCTCTAATCCCCTGCACTATGATCTGCTTGGCTCTGCTGCGGCAAGCAATACGGGTCGCTGTACGTTAGGCTTGGGAAGATTGAATTTGACTATATTAGGTTAGAATGGGTTGGGTTAGGATACCATTGACTACTGTGCTCGACACTGCAATGTTATGGACTTCTGCACTCTACTGTGCTCTGTAATATTCTGCATGTCTGTTCGTGCGCCAGCATTAGTGGCTCGGCACGTTAGTCTGTCTTCTGTTACGTTTGCTTAGGCTACGTTATGCTACGTTACGTCAGGACATGTTCGCCTTTCGCGCTGTTCGCAGCTGTACGGGGGGTTTCTGCGCTCTCCTGTTCTCTAACATGTTCTGAACGGCTCTGAGAATGCCAGCCATGGTGGTCTCGGCACGTTATGTTGAGTTAGGCTATATTTGTCTATGTCAGGTTTGGTTAGGTTAGGACAGGGTAGAAATTACTTTTGTGCTATTCACTGCTTTTCTGTGGACTCCTGCGCTCTACCTTGATCTACTATGCACTCCTTGACTATGGGGAGGCCATAAATGTTGGTCGTGCTACGATAGGTTGAGTTAGGTTCCGTTCGGTTATGCAAGGCTGGTATATGTTTGGGTATGATGTCTTAGACCTTCGTGCTATACACAGCTATTCTGCGGATTTCTGCATTCTGATGCGCCCTAGTGTGTACAGCTTGGCTCTGGGAGGGCCAGCAATAGTGGTATCGGCACGCCACTTTGAGATATGCTACAATTGGTAAGGTTAGGTTAGGACATGGTGTGTTAGGATACCTATGGCTTTTGCGCTATGCATTGTAATGCCGTGGATTTCTGCTCTCGACTCTGCTCTACTATATTCTGGATGGCCCTGGGTATGCCAGCATTCGTGGTTTCGGTGCGGCAGTTTGGGTTAGGCTACGATAGCTAATGAGATGTTTGGATATGCTAGAACAGAGTAGCTTAGACTTTTGTGCCATACATAGCTATTCGGTGGGCATCAGCGCTCTACTGTGCTCTAATGTGTTCTGCTTGGCTCTGGGGAGGCCAGTAGTAGTGGTCTCTGCACACTACATTGAGCTATGTTACGTGACGATAGGATGGGTTTGAATGGCTTTGTTGGGATTTCTTTGACTTTTGTGCCATACACGGCTGTTCGGTGGATTCATGCGCTCTACATTGCTCTACTATACTCTGCTCGGCTCTGGGAGGCTAGAAATTGTCGTTGTGGCACATTAGGTTGCGTTAAGTTATGCTCGGCTAGGTTTGGTTCGGTTATGTGTGGTCGGGATAGTTTTGACTTTTGCGTTATACACTGCTTTTCGGTCGATTTCTGTTATATACAGTGCTGTAATGTATTCCGATTAGCTCTGTGGATGCCAGCTGCAGTGGTCGCGGCACGATGTGTTGATCTATGCCTCGTCTGTTTAGTTTAGATTAGGTCAGGTAAGGTCAGGATATCTTCGACTTTTGTGCTGTATACTGCTATTCGGTGGATTTATGCTCTCTACATTGCTCTTCTACACTTTGCTCAACTTT
>NW_016955919.1:7209-10170 GCF_001483705.2 Eufriesea mexicana
CTCTACAGTGCTCTAGTGTGTTCTGCTAGGCTCTTCGCAGTCAAGCAGTAGTGGTCTCGGCACTTTAGTTCCAGTCATGTTGCGTTTGGTTACGTTGCGTTTCGTTAGGAAAGGACAGGATAGCTACGACTTTTGCGCTGTTCACCGCTATTCGATGGATTTCTGCGCTCAGCTGTGATCTAATATTTTCTGCTTTTCTCTGAGGACGTCAACCATTCTGTTCGCGGCAAGCATGTTTGCGTTACGTTGCCTACAGTTAGGTTAAGATAGGATTGGTTTCTTCAGTATGTCTTCTACTTTTGCGCTGTACCCTGCCATTCGGTGGGTTTCTGCTCTCTGCTGTGGTCTGTTGTGTCGTGCTTTGTTCGGCGGAGGCCAGCAATGGTGATCTCGGCACGTTACGCTGTGTTACGATACGGTTGGTTATGTTAAGTTTGGCTAGGGTAGGAGAGTATAGCTTTGAGTTTTGCGCCATACGCTGCTGTTCGGATGATTTCTCAGCTCTACTGTGCTCAAATACGCTCTTCTTCTATCTGGGGTGGCCAGCATTAGTGGTATCTGCACGTGAGGTTGAATTATGTTGCGCTTGGTTACGTTAGGTTATGTTAGGTTTGGTTAAGACGGCTTTGATTATTGTGCTTTACACTGCAAAGAGGCGGTTTTGTGCGCTCTACAATGCTATATTATGTTCTCCGTGGCTCTTGGGAGGTCTGCAACGGTCTAGAGGGCCCATTATGTTTAGTTATTCTGCGTTTGGTGACGTTAGGTTGGGTCAGATTATATCCGGATATCGCTTACTTTTGTTATGTACACAGCCATTCGTTGGATTTCTGCGCTCTACTGTGCTCTAGTTCACTCTGATGCGCTGTGTGGAGGCCAGCAATAGTGATCTCCGCAGGTGAGTTTGAGCTACGTAACGTTTGGACATGTTAGGGTGGTTTGGGTCAGGTTAGGGTAGCCATGACTTTTCTGCTATGCGCTGCCGTTCTGTGGGCTTCTGCGCTCTTCTCTCCTCTAATATGATCTTCTTGGCGATGGCGAGGTCAGCGAAAGAGGTGTAGACGCGTTAGGTTGGATTGGGGTACATTTGTTTAAGTTTGGTTTGGTCAGATTAGAATGGGATAACTTTCATTTTTGTGCTATACACTGATATTCGGTGCATTTCGGCGCTCGAAATTGCTCTTTCACACTCTGTTTGGATCCTGCGTGGCCAGCAATAGTGGTCGTGTCCTGTTAGGTTGAGTTACGTTACGTTTGGTTACGTTCGGTTGGAACAGGTTTGGGTAGGATAGCTCTGACTTTCTTGCCATACACTGTGTTTCCGAGGTTTCCGGCGCTCTGCTGGCTCTACAGTAATCTGCTGGGCCCAGGAAAGTCCACCAATAGTGGTCGCGGCATGTTATGATGAGTTTGGCTTCATTTGGTAGCGTTAGGTTAGGTCAGGTTAGGTAAGGGTAACCTTGAATTTGGTGCTTCACACTGCAGGGCGCCAGATTTCTGCGCCATACTGTGCTCTAGTACATTATGCTTGACTCTGTGGAGGCAAGCAATAGTGGTCGCGGCACGATAGCTTGGGTAGGGTTACGCTTGGTTATGTTTCGTTTGGTTGGGTTAGGACAGGACTGCTTTGACTTTTTGCTGCACACTGCTGTTCGGTCGATTCCTGCACCCTACTCCGCTATATTATGTCCTGCTCGGCTCTGTGGATGACAACAATGGCGGCTCCGCACTTTAGGTTTAGTAAATTTACGCTTGGTTTGTATAGGTTAGATTATGTTTGCTTAGGATAGCTTTGACCTTTGTGCTATACACTGCTATTCGTCGGATTTCTGCGCTATGGAATGCTCTAAAAGCCACTGCATGTTTCTGGGGAGGCCAGCAATAGTCTTCGTGGCACGTTTGGTTGAGGTAGGTTATGTTTTGTTAGGTCGGGTTAGATAAAATTTGGATCGGATGGCTTCGACCTTTGTGCTGTACACTAATATTCGGTGGATGTCTACGCTCTACTCTGCGTTAGTATATTCTGCTTGGCTATGGAGAGTCCAGCAGTAGAGGTCTCATCACGTTACGCTGAGTAATGCTGCGTCCGGTTATTTACGCTCGGTTGTGTTAGGATATGGTGGCTCTGACCATTGTTCTATGCACTTCTATCCTATGAATTTTTGTACCCTACTCTCATCTAATACGCTCTGCTTGGCTCTGTGCATGGCAGCAACATTGATCTCAACATTTTAGGATTAGTTAGGTTACGTTTGGTTACGTTAAGTTTGGCAAGGTTAGGTTAGGGTGGCTATGAGTTTTGTAATATGCTCTGCTATTCAGTGGATATCTGCTCCCTACTCTGCTTTAATATGTTCTGCTTGGCTCTGGGGAGGCCAGCAGTGGTGGTCTCGGCGCGATGGCTTCTGTTAGTTTACGTTTGCCTCGGTTAAGTAAGATCGGGTTTGGCAAGGATAGCTTCGGCTTTTGTTCCATACACTGCTATTCGGTGGATTTCTGCGCTATAAATTACTCTACTAGCCTCTGTTTGCTCTAGGGAGGCCAGGAATGGAGGTAGCGGCACGTGCGGTTGAGTTAGGTTACATTTTGTTACGTTACGCATGGTCAGGTTGAGTTAGGATGTCTTCGCCCTTTCTGCACTACACTGCAACGCGACCGATCACTGCGCTCTAATGTGCTGTAGTATAGTCTGCTTCGCACTTGGGAGGTCAGCAACATTGGTCTAGGTACGTTAGGATGGGTTAGGCTACGTTTGGTTATGTTACGCTCTGTCCGGTTAGGCTAGCATAGCTCTGACATTTGTCTGCTCACTGCTGTTCGGTGGATTTATGCGCTCATATATGATCTAGTAAGCTCCGCTTTGCCCTGGGGTGGACAGGAGTAGTGCTCTCGGCGCGAAAGATTGAGATATGCTACCTTTGCATACCTTTCGTTGGCTCTGGTTAGCTTTGGATAGCTTCG
>NW_016955920.1:0-230 GCF_001483705.2 Eufriesea mexicana
GTTTTGATAGGTTAGGAGAGTGTACAGGGCTTTTGTGCTGTAAACTTGTGTTCACTTGATTTCAACGCTGTGCATTTGTCTATTATACTCTGCTCTACTCTGTGGTGTCCAGTAATAGTAGTCTCGGCACATAGTGTTTAGATAGGCTAAGTTTGGATGGGTTACGTTAATTTGGGTTATGTTCGCATAGC
The DNA here is from genome assembly GCF_001483705.2 of Eufriesea mexicana. Classification (NCBI taxonomy): domain Eukaryota; kingdom Metazoa; phylum Arthropoda; class Insecta; order Hymenoptera; family Apidae; genus Eufriesea; species Eufriesea mexicana. Next base: position 192 of record NW_016955920.1, read on the forward strand.
TTCCACCTTCGTGGTATACACTGCTATTCGGTGGACTTC
>NW_016955921.1:0-489 GCF_001483705.2 Eufriesea mexicana
GCCAGGCCATGTCAGGCCAGGTGAGGTCAGGTTAAGTCAAGTCAGGTCAGGACAGGTCAGGTCAGGTCAGGTTAGGTAATCTTTGGTTAGCTTAGGTTGTGTTAGCTAGGTTAGGTTAGGTCATGTTAGGTTAGGTTTCGTTATGTTAGGTTAGGAAGAGTTTGGGTTTGGTTATGTTAGGTTTGCTAAAGCTTGGGTATGCTTGGCTAGGATAGGTTAGGTTAGGTTCGGTTAGGTTAGGTTAGGTTAGGTTAGGTCAGGCCATTCCAGGACAGGTAAGTTCACAACAGGTAAAGTCAGTTCATGTCAGGGCAGGCTAGGACATTCCATGTGGAGTCAGGTGATGTCAGGTGAGGTCAGCTGAGGTGAGGTGAGGTGAGGTCAGGTCAGGTCAGGTCAGGTCAAGGTCAGGTCAGGTCATGACGTGTCAGTTCCAGTCACGTCATGTCAGGTCAGGCCATTCCAGGTCGGGTCAGGTGGTGTCAGGTC
>NW_016955922.1:0-822 GCF_001483705.2 Eufriesea mexicana
CAGGTGCACTGCAAGCACCGGCACCTTGGCCAGTCATGCCACGCCTGAAACAGGTGTCGCTGCGGTTCACCGCATTAGAGCATACGTTCCCCGCGTGGCCGAACGCAAGGCAACGGAAGCACTGGTGGCGCAGTGCCTCCAAGGCTACGACACGGTCCGAAGTCCAGCCGACGCGGTTCCGCCCGAAATCGACGGCATTTCTCGCAGCTGCGAGGGGACGCTGGGCCCATACAGAGTCCAGCCCCGAAGCGGAAGGCTGGATCACTCAGGTTCTTATTTCCGCTTCGGTGCAATCTCCGACCCTGGCCAGGGCAGCTGCCACGTCGCGATGAGTAACAGAGTCGTCGAGGCCTGTCACCCTCATATCCGCTTTTTTGGTGGGAACCGTAACCCGCACGACGGTACCCTCCAAGACTTCGCTCATTCGCTCGGCGGGAGCGGCGGCTCGCTGTGCGCCCTCGGGACCACCGATCTCCAGCAGGAGACCGCCGGAAGCGGCCCGACGGTGGCGCAAGCCCTGTACCCCGTTGTCGGCGAGATTTATATTTCCTCTTGCAGCGGAGGTGGCTTCCGCGCAAGAGAAACTCGAGCTCCCGGGTACCCAAACCGCGACGGCGTCCGCTTAAGGACGGGGCCCTGCTTGTCGTCGCTCTTGTCCTTAACGTGTCCGGGCGTCGCTCCGGTCTTCGCGGTGGTTGCGGGAAGCGTGCGAGCGGAGCTCGTCCAAGAGGCGCGGCGCCCGGTCTTACCGCCGGCTCCCTTCGGCGCCCTCGTAGGCACACCCGCTGGCCGATGCGGGGCAGGCGGCGGCCTACCGCTGCG
>NW_016955923.1:0-545 GCF_001483705.2 Eufriesea mexicana
GTCCATCCATCCACCCATACATAAATCCATCTAACCACACATCCATCCATCCAAACATCCATACATATATGAATCCAAACATCCATCCACCCATACATCCACCCATTCATACATCGATCGATCCATACATCCGTCCATCCATACATCCATAAATCCGTCCAAATATACAACGATCCATCCTTACAAACAAATATACGCACATCCACACATTCATACATACACGCATACACACATCCATAAATACGTCGATCCATACATCCATACATACGCCCATTCACACACCCATCCATACATCCATTGATATATCCATACATACATCCGTACAAACATCCAAACATCCATCCATACATGCAACCGTACACACGCCCTTCCATACACGCATCCACACATCCATACACATGTCCATTCATACATCCATCCATACATCCGTACATACATCAATACATCCATACATCACTCCATCCATACATCCATCCATCCACACATCCATACATTCACCATCCATATATACAAAAGTTCATCCATTCGTACTTCCATCGTACGAT
>NW_016955924.1:0-513 GCF_001483705.2 Eufriesea mexicana
TTGACATTTTCAACTAATATCGTGGTGCGCTAATTTTGTTCGGTAAATAAGGAAGAAATATTCTATAGCCGTGCTATGGCCATTGCAATACTATAGAATCTGCATGGAAAAGTCAATTTTATTGTTAGTTTCGACTAATATCGTGGTGAGCTAACTCCCTTGTATACGCAAGGCGGAAGAATTCTATTGGCCTACAATAGCCATTGCAATGCTGTAGAATCTGGCTGTAAAATTCAATTTTATTTACATGTTCGACTAATATCGCGGTGAGCCAATTTTCTTACATAAATAAGGAGGAAATATTCAATTGGCGTGCTATAGCCATTGCAATGCTATAGAGTCATGCTGGAAAATTCAATTTTATTTACATTTTCGTCTAATATCGTGGTGAGCTAATCTTCTTGCATAAATAAGGAGGAAAGATCCTATTGGCGTGCTATAGCCATTGCAATGCTATAGAATCAGGCTGGAAAATTCAATTTTATTGACATTTTCGACTAATATCGTGGTGAA
>NW_016955925.1:0-863 GCF_001483705.2 Eufriesea mexicana
CGTTAGGTTCAGCTATGCTACGTCCTGTCATGTCACGTTTGGTGAGGTTAGGATAGTATAGCTAACGCTTATGTGCTCTACACTGCTCTCCGTGGAATTCTGCGCTCTACTGTGTCCTAATATTTTCTGCTTGGCTCTGTGGAGGCCAGCAATAGTGAGCTCGGCACGCTAGTTTGAGGTAGGTTACGTTTCGTAGGATTAGGATAGGCCAAGCTCGTCAGCTTAACACAGACCTTCGTTCTATAGAATTCGTTCTATAGAATGTTGTTCGTAGTCTTTCTTCGCTCTACTGTGCCCTACTATATTATGCTTCTCCCTGGGAATGCCAGCAATATTGATCTCGGCCTGTTAGATTTAGTTAGGTTGAGTTTGGTTAGTATAGTTTGGGTTAAGTTCGGTAAGGATATATTTGACTATCGTGCTGTACACAATTGCTCGGTGGGCTTCTGCACTCGACTACGCGCTACTATACATATCTTGGCCCTTGGGAGGCCACCAATTGTGGACGCTGCACGTTACGTTGAGGTAGGCTACGTTTGGTTATATTACGGTTGCCTAGGTTAGGATGGGGTACCTTGTCTTTATGCTTTATAGCGCTATTCGGTGGGCTTCTGCGCACTCATGTGCTATAGTATGCTCTGCGTGGCTCTGGGGTGGCCAGCAGTAATGGTCTCGGCACGTTAGTTTGAGCTATGTTACGTTTGTTTATGTTAAGGTAGGCCATATTAGGATAGGATAGCTTCGACTCTTGTGCTGTAAATTGCTATTCGTTGGACTTCTGCGCTTTACTGTGCTGGAGCATATTCAGCTTGGCTCTGGGGAGGACAGCAATAGCGATCTCTGCAGGCTAGGTTGAGCTACGC
>NW_016955926.1:0-310 GCF_001483705.2 Eufriesea mexicana
CAAACAATGGCAAGTACAGCCATCTACTTGCCAGAGAATAGTTCTATTCAAAATCTATAACATGTTATAGCATGGTAAATAGATCGCCTTACGCCTCCAATCCAATGGCAGGTACAGCCATCAAATTGCCAGAGAATAGGTCTATTCAAAGTCTATAACCTGTTATAGCTTGGTGAATAGATTGCCTAACGCCTTCAATCCAATGGCAAGTACAGCCATCTACTTGCTAGAGAATAGGGCTATTCACGATCTATAATCTGTTATAGCTTGGTAAATACATCGCCTAACGCCTTCAATCCAATGGCAAGTA
>NW_016955927.1:0-384 GCF_001483705.2 Eufriesea mexicana
ATTGAAGGGAATATCTGAAAAGTTGTAGATATCCTAACCTAACCTGACCTAACCGAACCTAACAGAACGAAGAATAGCTCAAAGCAACCTGCCGCGGACACTGTTCCTGGCCACCCGATAGCTAAGCAGAATTTAGTAGAGTACAGAAGACCACAGAAATGCAACGGACAGCTGTGCGTAGCACGGAAATCGAAGGGACCGTAACCAACACAGAAGACCACAGAAATGCAACGAACAGCTGTGCGTAGCACGGAAATCGAAGGGACCGTAACCAAACATAGCTAGAACATAGCTTAACCTAAACTATCCAATCATAACGTGACGGAACCTAGCGAGCCACTGCCACATTTGCCCGCCACCCCAATGTAGAGCAGAGTATAGCAG
>NW_016955928.1:0-307 GCF_001483705.2 Eufriesea mexicana
TTAGTTTGTGTTAGGTTAGGTTCGGTTGCATTAGGTTGTGTTAGGTTTGGTTAGGTTAGGTTACGTTAATTTAGGTTCGGTTAGGTTTGGGTAGGTAACGTTTCGTTAGGTTAGGTTCGTATAGGTAAAGTTTGGTTAGGTAGGATGCGTTACGTTTTGTGAGGTTAAGTTAGGATAGGTTACGTTGCGTTACGATAGGCTAGGTTAATAGAGGTCATGTTACGTCGGTTAGGCCAGTTCAAGAGTGGTTAGGTTAGGTTAGATCAGGTTAGGTTAGGTTAGGTTCGGTCCGGTCAGGTCACATCAG
>NW_016955929.1:0-946 GCF_001483705.2 Eufriesea mexicana
GCTGTCCTCCCCACTGCCAAGCAGAACATATTAGAGAAAAGTGAAAAGAAGGAATCCACCGAACAGTAGTGGATAGCACAAAAGTCAAGTTTACCGTGTCCTAACCTGGTCAAACGTAACATGAGCATACGTAACGTTACTAAACGAGCCGCGCCGAGACAACTATTGCTGGCCTCCGCAGAGGCAATCAGAATGTGCTAGAGCACATTAGTGCGTAGAGATTCACAGCGTTGGAGTGCATATCAAAAAAGTCAAAGATAACAAAACCACGCCTGACCTAACCTGACTTAACCAATCGTAGCCCAACACCACATAACGTGCAGAGACCACTATTGCTGCCCCCCCCCCAGAGCCATGAAGGACATACTAGAGCACGCTAGAGCCCAGAAATCCCCCGAACAGCAGTGCATGGCACATTAGTCAATGCAATCCTATCCTAATGTATCCAATTTTGACATAACCAATCGTAACACAACTTAAACTAACGTACCGCGACCGCAATTGCTGACCCCCCAGAGTCGAGCAGAACTTACTAGTGGACAGTAGAGCGCAGAAATGAACACAATCGCAGTGTATGGCACAAAGTCATTTGTATCAAAACCCAACCCAAGTGTACGGAACCTAACCAAACGTAGCCTACCCCGACATAGCGTGCCGCGACCACTATTGGCGGCCACCCCAGGGACAAGCAGAATATAGTAGAGCACATACGAGCCCAGAAATCAACTGAACAACAGTTTATAGCGCGAAAATCAAAGCTATCCTACCGAACTTTACCTAACCTAAACTACCCGAACGTAACCTAACTCAGCCTAAGGTGCCGAGACCAATATTGCAGGGCTCCACAGGGCCAAGCAGAATGTACAAGAGCAAACCAGAGCACAGAAATCCTCGGCATTGCTGTGTACTGCACAAAAGTCAAACGTACCCTGACCAAACTTGTCCT
>NW_016955930.1:0-676 GCF_001483705.2 Eufriesea mexicana
ATCGTGGCAAGCTAGCTTTCTTGCATAAATAATGAGGAAAGTATCTATTGGCGTGCTATAGCCTCTGCAATACTGTACAATCTGCCTCGAAAATTCAACTTTATTGACATTTTCGAATAATATCTCAGTGAGGTGACTTTATTGCATAAATAAGGAGGAAAGATGCTATTGGCCAGCTATGACCATTGTAGTTCAATAGTATCTGGCTGGAAAATTCAGTTTTATTGACATTTTCGACTTATATCGTGGTGAGCTAACATCCTTGCATGTGTAAGGAGGAAAGATTCTTTTGGCCAGGTATAGCCATTGCAATTCCATAGTATCTGGCTGGAAAATTCAATTCTATTCACATTATCGACTAATATCGTCGCGAACTAACTTTCTTGTATAAATAAGGAGGAAAGATTCTTTTGGCCAGGTATAGCCATTGCAATTCCATAGTATCTGGCTGGAAAATTCAATTCTATTCACATTATCGACTAATATCGTCGCGAACTAACTTTCTTGTATAAATAAGGAGGAAAGATTCTTTTGGCCAGGTATAGCCATTGCAATTCCATAGTATCTGGCTGGAAAATTCAATTCTATTCACATTATCGACTAATATCGTCGCGAACTAACTTTCTTGTATAAATAAGGAGGAAAGATACTATTGCCGTGCTATAGCCATTACAAT
>NW_016955931.1:0-239 GCF_001483705.2 Eufriesea mexicana
TTTATGCAATAAAGATAGTTCACCACGATATTAGTCGAAAATGTCAACAAAATTGTATTTTCCAGCAAGATTCTGTTCCATTGCAATGCCTATAGCACGCCAATTGAATCCTTCCTCCTTATTAATGAAAGAATGATTGCTCTCCATGATATTAGTCGAAAATGTCTCTAAAATTAACTTTTCCTGCCAGAGTCCATAGCATTGCAAAGGATACAGCAGGCCAAAGGTATCTTTCCCCC
>NW_016955932.1:0-536 GCF_001483705.2 Eufriesea mexicana
AGATTGGATGGGTTAGGTTCTGATAGATTTGACTAACGTGGTGTACGCCCAAATACGGTAGACATCTAAGCTCTACTACGATCTAGTATGCTCTGCTAGGCTCTGCGAAAGCCAGGAATAGTGGTCTCGGCACGACAGTTTGAGATATGGCACGTTTGGTTATGCTACGTGAGCTCTGGCTTGGTTTCGATGGCTTAGACGTACCTGCTATACACAGCGTCCCTATGGATTCCTACGCTGTACTCTCCTCTACAATGCTGTGCTGGCGACAGCAATACTGGTCGCGGAACGTTAGGCAGGGTTAGGCTACGTTCGGTTGCGTTACGTTCGGACAGGTTGGTATAGGTTGGCTTTGACTTTTGTGCTATACTCTGCTATTAGGTGGATTCCTGTGCTCTGCTGTGCACTAGTACATTCTGCTTAATGCCAGCAATATTTGTCTTGGCACGTTAGTCTGAGATATGTTGCGTTTCGTTATGATACGTTTGGTTAAGGTACGTTTGGTTATGATACGTTCGGTTATGATACGTTTGGTT
>NW_016955933.1:0-229 GCF_001483705.2 Eufriesea mexicana
GCATTGTAATGGATCGACTAACGCCTTCTATCCATTGGCAAGTACAGCCGTCTACTTGCCAGATAATAGGTCTATTCAAAATCTATAACTTGTTATAGCTTGGTGAATCGATCGCCTAACGCCCTCAATCCAATGGCAAGTGAATACATCTACTTGCCAGAGAATTGGCCTATTCAAAATCTAAAATCTGTTATAGCTTGGTGAATAGATCGCCTAACGCCTTCAATCC
>NW_016955934.1:0-657 GCF_001483705.2 Eufriesea mexicana
TCAGGAGGAAAGATTCTTTTGGCATGCTATAGGCATTGCAATGCTATATGAATCTTGCTGGAAAATTAAATTTTATTGACATTTTCGAATAATATCTTGGTGAGATAACTTTCCTGAATAAGTAAGGAGGAAGGATCCCTTTGGCCTGCTATAACCATCGCAATGATATGGTATGTGCCTGGCAGTTTCGATTTTATCGACATTTTCAACTAATATCGTGGTGAGCTACCTTTCTTGCATACACAAGGAGGAAAGATTATATTGGCAAGTTATAACCATAGCAATGCTATAGAATCTGGCTTGAAAGTGCAATTTTATTGTCATTTTCGACTAACAACGTGGTGAGCTGACTTCCTTGCATAAGTAAGGAGGAAGGACTCTTTTGGCGTACTATAGCCATTGCAATAAGTAAGGAGGAAGGACTCTTTTGGCGTACTATAGCCATTGCTATGATATAGAATGTGCCTGACAGATTCAATTTTGTTTACATCTTCGACTAATATCGTGGTTAGCTATCTTCCTTGCATAAATAAGGCGGAAAGATTCTATTGGCGTGCTATTGCCATTGCAATATCAAAGAATCTGTTTGGAAAGAGCAATTTAATTTACATTTTCGAACAATAACGTCGTGAGTTAGCTTTCTCGCATATATAAGGA
>NW_016955935.1:0-1055 GCF_001483705.2 Eufriesea mexicana
CTTGGAGGCGAGCAATACTAGTCACGGCACGTCAGGCTGTGTTAGGTTACGCTTGGTCGGGTTTGATTGCTTTGGGTTAGGTCAGGGTAGCATTGACTTTTGTACTCAACAAAGCTATCCTATGGACTCCTGGGCTCTACTGTGCTCTTCCATGTCCCGCTTGCCTCTAGAGACGCCAGCAGTAGTCGTCGCGTCACGTTACGTTGTGCTATGTTACGTTTGGCAAGATTACGTTAGGATAGGTTTGTGCACGCTATCCTGCACTTTTGTGCTACACACTGAACTTGGGTGGATTTCCACGATCCACATTGATCTACCGTAATCCGCTCGACCCTGGGGTGGCCAGAAATGGTGGTCTCGTCAACGTTTGGTTATTCTACGTTTGGTTATGTTATGTTTGTTTGCATTAGGAAAGGGTAGCATTGACTTTCGTGGTATACGCTGTTATTCTGGGCACTTCTGCGCTCGTCTGTGGTCTAGAATGTTTGGCTTGGTTGTGGGGTTGCCAGCAATGGAGGTCTCCGCTCGCTAGAACTAAGTTTGGATGGTTAGGTTATGTCTGGTTAGGTTGGGTTATCTAGGACCTTTTTGCTATACATTGCCATCTGGTCGCTTTCGGCGCTCTACTTGCCTCTACTATACTCTGCTCGACCCTCGGGAGGCGAGCAATGGTGGTCTCGGCACGTTAGGTTGAGTTAGGCTACGTTCGGCTTGGTTTGGTTATGTTAGGTTTGGTCAGGATGTCTTTGCCTTTTCTGATATAAGCTGCAATTCTGTGGATTCCATCGCTCCACTGTGCTCTGCTATGGTCCGCTTTGCACCGCCGAGGCCAGCAATATTGATCTCGGCGGGCTAGGTTGAGTTAGGTTGCGTTCGGTTATGTTAGGTTTGTTTGGGTTTGGTTAGGATACCATTGACTTTTCTGCTTTTCATTTCTATTCTATGAACTTCTGCGCTCTTCGCACATATAATATGCTCTTCTTGGCCCCGGAGAGGCCAGCAATGGCGGCTTCGGCGCGTTCGGTTTGGTTAGATTACATTTTGATTACATTGAC
>NW_016955936.1:0-488 GCF_001483705.2 Eufriesea mexicana
GCGTTCTCACGTGCTCTAATGTGCTCTGCTTGGCCCTGGGGTAGCCGGTAAAAGTGTTCCCAGCACGTGCGATTCAGTAAGGTTACGTTTCGTTACTTTCGGTTAGGAAGGCTCGGTCAGGGTTTCTTTGAATTTTGCGCTGTAGACGGCTATTTGGGGTATTCCTGAGATTTACATTGCTCTACTGCACTCTGTCAGTCTTTGGGGAGGCGTGCAGCAGCTGCCGTGTCAGGTCAGGTTGAGATAGGTTACAATTGGCTAATTTAAGTTATATTCAGTTTTGTTAGGATGGCTTTGACTTTCGTGCCTACACTGTTGTTCCGCGGACATCTGCGCTACACAGTGCTCTAGAATATTCTGCTTGGGTATGGGGAGGCCCAAAGCAGTGGTCTCGGTACGTTCGGCTGTGTTATGTTACGTTTGGTTAAGTTAGGTTAGGCTATATTTGGTCAGGATGGCTATGACTTTCGCGCTATACAATGTTATTC
>NW_016955937.1:0-384 GCF_001483705.2 Eufriesea mexicana
GCAGGTCAGGTCAGGTCAGGACAGGACAGGTCGGGTTAGGTTAGGTTAGGACAGATCAGGTCATGTCAGGTCAGGCCTGGCCAGGACATGTAAGGTCACGACAGGTAAGGTCAGTTCAAGTCAGGGCAGGCTAGGACATTCCATGTTGTGTCAGGAGACGTCAGGTGAGCTCAGGTGAGTTGACGTCATGTCATGTCAGGTCAGGTCATGACAGGTGAGTTCCGGTCACGTCATGTCAGGTCAGGCCATTCCAGGTCGGGTAAGGTGATGTCAGGTCAGGTCGGGGCATGTCAGGTCAGGTCAGGTCAGTTCAGCTAATTCCAGGTCCGGTTCGGTCAGGTCAGGCCAGGTTTGGTTATATTATGTTAGGTTTGGTTAGGTTAG
>NW_016955938.1:0-1005 GCF_001483705.2 Eufriesea mexicana
TTAGGCGATCTATTCACCAAGCTATAACAGGTTATAGATTTTGAATAGGCCTATTCTCTGGCACGTAGATGGCTGTACCTGCCATTGGAACGAAGGCGTTAGGCGATCTATCCACCAAGCTATAACGGATGATAGATTTTGAATAGGCCTATTCTCTGGCAAGTAGATGACTGAACTTGCCATTGGATTGAAGGCGTTAGGCGATCTATTCACCAAGCTATAACATGTTATAGATTTTGAACAGACCTATTTTCTGGCAACTAGATGTCTGTACATGCCATTGAATTGAAGGCGTTAGGCGATCTATTCACCAAGCTATAACAGATTATAGATTTTGAATAGACTTATTCTCTGGAAAGTAGACGGCTGTAATTGCCATTGGATTGAAGGCGTTAGTCGATCTATTCACCAAGCTATAACATGTTATAGATTTTCGATATACCTATTGTTTGGGAAGTAGATGGCTGTACTTGCCATTGGATTTAAGGCGTTGGGCGACCTATTCACCAAGCTGTAACAGAATATAGATTTTGAATAGATATATTATCTGGCAAGTAGACGGCTGTACTTGTCATTGGATTGAAGGCGTTAGGCGATCTATTCACCAAGCTATAACAGATTATTGATTATGAATATACCTATACTCTGGCAAGTAGACGGCTGTACTTGCCATTGGATTGAAGGCGTTAGGCGGTCTATTCACCAAGCTATAACAGAATATAGATTTTTTATAGATATATTATCTGGCAAGTAGACGGCTGTACTTGCCGTTGAATTGAAGGCGTTATCCGTTGTATTCACCATGCTATAACGGATTATATATTTTGAATATACCTATTCTCTGGCAAGTAGATGACTGAACTTGCCAATGGATTGAAGGCGCCAGGCGATCTATTCCCCAAGCTATAACATGTTATGGATTTTGAATAGACCTATTTTCTTGCACGTAGATGTCTGTACTTGTCATTGGATTGAAGGTGGTTGGCGATCTATTCACCAAGCTAT
>NW_016955939.1:0-1403 GCF_001483705.2 Eufriesea mexicana
ATAGAATCTGTCTGTAAAATTGAGTTGTGTAGACATATTCTACTAATATCATGGTGAGCTACCATCCCCGCATAAGCAATGAGGAAAGATTCTAGTGGCGTGCTATATCCATTGCAATGCTGTAGAATCTGGCGGGAAAATTCATTTTTACTATTTTCGACTGATGTCCTGGTGACCTAACTTTCTTGCATATATAAGGAGGAAGGATTCTACTGACCTGCTATCATCATTGCTATGCCATAGAGTCTGGCTGGAAAATGCAATTTTACTGACATTTTCGACTAATATCGTTGTTGGCTACCTTTCTTGCATAAATAACGAGGAAAGATTCTATTGGCGTGCTATAGCCATTGCAGTGCTATAGAATCTGGCTGGAAAATTCAGTTTTATTGACGCTTACGACTACTATCTTGGTGAACTAACTTTCTTGCATAAATAAGGATGAAATATACTATTGGCGTGCTATAGCCATGGCAATGCTATGGTATCTGGCTGTAAAATTCAACTTTATTCACACCATCGACTACTATCGTGGTGACCTAGCTTTCTTGAACATATAAGTAGGATAGATTCTACTGGCGAAATATAGTCAGTGCAATCCTATCGCATCTGGCAGGAAAATTCAATTTTATTCAAGTTTTCGTCTGATATTGGGGTGAACTAACTTTCTTGGATACATAAGGGGGAAAGAATCTCCTGGCGTGCAATAGTCATTGCGATGCTATAGAATCTGGCATGAAAATTCAATTTTATTGCCATTTTCTACTAATATCGTGGTGAGCTAACTTTCTTGTATAAATAAGGATGAAAGACTGTACTGGCGTTCTATAGTCATCGCAATCATATAGAATCAGGCTGGAAAATTCAATTTTGTTGACGTTTTCGACAAGTATCGTGGAGACCTATCTTTCATGCATATATAAGAAGCAAAGATTCTACTGGCATGCTATAGTCATTGCGATGCTATAGAATCTGGCTGGAAAATTGTATTTTATTGACATTTTCTGCTTATATCGTGGTGACCTATCTTTCTTGCATAAATATGGAGGTAAGATACTGTTGGCATGCAATGGCCATTGCAATGCTATAGAATCTGCCTGGAAACTACAGTTTTATAGATGTTTCCGACTAAAATCGCGGTGACCTAACTTTCTTGCATATGCAAGGAGGAAAGATTCTACTGGCGTAGTATAGTCATTAGAATACGATAGAATCTGGCTGGAAAATTCAATTTCGTTGACGTTTTCGACAAATATTGTGGTGACATAGCTTGCTTGAATATATAAGGAGGAAAGATTCAACTGGCGGGATATAGTCATTGCGATGCTATAGAATCTGCCTGGAAACTACAATTTTATTGATATTTTCGACTAATATCGTGGTGAGCTAACTTTCTTGTATAA
>NW_016955940.1:0-301 GCF_001483705.2 Eufriesea mexicana
TGCCCATAAAACCGAGTTTTCCAGCCAGATTCTGTAGCTTTGCAATGGATATATCGCGCCAATGGATTATTTCTTCCGTTTTTATGCAAGAAAGTTAGCTCACCACGATATTAGTCGAATATGTCAATAGAAATGAATTTTCCAGGCAGATTCTACAGCATTGCTATGGCTATTTCACGCCAATAGAATATTTCCTCCTTATTTATGAAAGAAAGATAGGTAACGACGATATTAGCCGAAATTGTCCATAAAATTCAATTTACCAGCCAGATTCTATAGCATTGCAATGGGTATAGCACGC
>NW_016955940.1:348-548 GCF_001483705.2 Eufriesea mexicana
ATATTAGTCGAATATGTCAATAGAAATGAATTTTCCAGGCAGATTCTACAGCATTGCTATGGCTATTTCACGCCAATAGAAAATTTCCTCCTTATTTATGAAAGAAAGATAGGTAACGACGATATTAGCCGAAATTTTCCATAAAATTCAATTTACCAGCCAGATTCTATAGCATTGCAATGAGTATAGCACGCCAATAG
>NW_016955941.1:0-744 GCF_001483705.2 Eufriesea mexicana
TGCTTTCCTCCCCACAACCAAGCAGAATATACTAGAGCACGGCAGAGCGCAGAAAGTCACAAAAGTCAGGAATATCGTAACCTCTTCTACCCTGACCCGACCTAATGAAACGTAGACTGACTGAGCCTGACGTGCTGCCGCAACTGTTGCTGGCATTCCAAGAGAAGAGCGGAGTACAGTACAGCAACGTAGAGAGAAGGAAATCGCAGAATTGCATTCTACAGCACAAAAGTCGATTCTACCCTAACGTATCCTATCCAAACGTAATATAATGAAACGTAACCTAACTTAACCTAACGTGCCGACACCACTGCTGCGGGCCTCACCAGAGACAAGCAGAATATACTGGAGCACAGTATAGCGCAGAAAGCCTCCAAATAGCACTGTATAGCACGAAAGACATATCCAAAACAAGCCTAACCAATCTTTACCTAACCAACCTTAGAACAACTCTGCCTAACGAGCAGAGTCCACCATTGCCGGCCTCCCCATCGCCAAGCGGAACATACCGTAGCAGAGCAGAGCGCAGGAATTCATCGTATACCTGTGCATAAAACGAAAGTCAAAGCTATGCAAACCCAAACCAAACTAACATAACGTAACCAATCGAAGCCTATCTCTACCTAACGTGCCGAGTTCACTGTTGCTGGCCTTCCCAGGGACAAGCAGAGCATACCAGGTCACGCCGCATTGTTGCGTAAAGGTCTGTATTCGAAAATATCCTAACCTATCCTTACTAAACGT
>NW_016955942.1:0-524 GCF_001483705.2 Eufriesea mexicana
CATCCTTCCATATATCCTGCCATCCACATATACATCCACCAATACATCCATCCATCCATACACACATCCATGCATACATCCATACATACATTCATACATCCATCCATCCATACATCCATCCATTCATACGTCCATCCATCCATACAAACATACATCCATACATCAATACATCCATACATCCATGCATCCATACATCCATACATACATACATCAATCCATCCGCATATCCGTCCAACCATACATCCATACGTTCATACATCCATACATCCATAAATCCATCCATCTGTACATTCATCCATCCGCACATACATCCTTCCGTACATCCATCCATCCATTCGTCCACCCGCACATCCATACAGACATTCATCTATCGTTCCATACATCCATCCATCCATACATCAACCCATCCATACATCCACCGATCCATAAACATCCATCCATACATCCATCCACCAATCCACCAATCCATTTATACATACATACATACATCAATACATACATCCAAACATACAATCATACATTCA
>NW_016955943.1:0-241 GCF_001483705.2 Eufriesea mexicana
CATAAATACATCCATACTTCCATCCATCCATACATCCATCCACTCATACATCCATCCATCCATGCATCCGTACAGATGTACATCCATACATTCATACATCCGTATATCCCCACATTCGTACATCCATACATTCGTAAATCCATACATACATACATGCATACATCCATAAATCCATACATCCGTACATCCGTCCATCCATACCTCAATCCGTCCATTCATCCACCAATAAAAACAACCATTC
>NW_016955944.1:0-533 GCF_001483705.2 Eufriesea mexicana
CACCACGATATTATTTGAAAATGTCAATAAAATTAAATTTTCCATGCAGATTCTATAGCATTTTGACGGCAATTGCAAGCCAATAGGATCTTTCTTCCTTATCTATGCAACGAAGTTAGCTCACCGCGATATTAGTCGAAAAGGTCAATAAAATTTAACGTTCCAGCAAGATTCAAAGGCATTGCAGTGGCTATAGCATGTCAATAGAATCTCCCCATCCTTATTTAAGCTAGAAAGATAGCTCACCACTAAATTGGAAGAAAATGTAAATAAAAATCTCCAGCCTGATTCTATAGCATTGCTTTGGCTATAGAACGCCAATGGAATTTTTCCTCCTTATTTACGCAAGAAAGATAGCTCAACACGGCGTTAGCCGTAAATGTGATTAATATTGAACCATCCAGCCAGATTCTATAGCATTGCAATGGATATAGCACGCCAATAGAGTCTTTCCTAGCTATTTATGCAACAAAGCTAGCTCACCCCGATATTAGTCGAACTTGTCAATATAATTATATTTTCCAGCCAGATTC
>NW_016955945.1:0-630 GCF_001483705.2 Eufriesea mexicana
GATATTAGTCGAAAATGTCCATAAAATTGTATTTTCCAGCCTGATTCTACAGGACTGCAACGGATATAGCATACCAATAGAATCTTTCCTCCTTATTTATGCAAGAAATTAAGCTCACCACGATACTAGCCGAAAATGTCAGTAAAATTGAATTTTCCAGGACGATTCTATACCTTTGCTATGCCTATGGCACGCCAACAGAATGTTTTCTCCTTTCTTACGCAAGGAAGTTAGCTCACACCGATATTAGTCGAAAATGTCAATATAATTGAATTTGCCAGCCAGATTCTATAGCATTGCGATGGCTATAGCACGCGAAAAAGATCTTTCCTCCTTATTTATGCATGCAAGTTAGCTCACAGAGATATTAGCCGGAAATGTCAATAAAATTGGATTTTCCAGCCAGATTCTACAGCTTTGCAATGACTAGAGCACGCCAACGCAATGTTTCCTCCTTACTTACGCAGGGAAGTTAGCTCACAACGATATTAGTGGAAAATGTCTACAAAATTGTATTTTGCAGCCACAATCTATATTATTGCAGTGGCTATAGCACGCCAATTGCATCTTTCCTCCGTATTTATAAAATAAAGTTGGCTCACCGCGATATTAGTCGAAAATGTCAATAAA
>NW_016955946.1:0-230 GCF_001483705.2 Eufriesea mexicana
TACAGCCATCTACTTGCCAGAGAATAGGTCTATTCAAAATCTATAACCTGTTATAGCTTGATGAATAGATCGCCTAAAGCCTTCAATGCAATGGCAAGTACAGCCATCTACTTCCCAGGGAATAAGTCTATTCAATGCCTATAACCTGTTATAGCTTGGTGAATAGATCGCCTAGAGCCTTCAATCCAATGGCAGGTACAGCCATCTACTTGCCAGAGAATAGGTCTATT
>NW_016955947.1:0-209 GCF_001483705.2 Eufriesea mexicana
CAATTTCGTGGTGAGCTAGCTTCCGTGGATAGGTAAGGAGGAAAGTTCCGTTCGGTGTGCTATTGCCATTGCAATGCAGCAGAATCTGGCTGGAAAATTCAATTTTATTGACATTTTCGACTATTATCGTGGTGAGTTAACTTTCTCGCATAAATAAGGAGGAAAGATTGTATTGGCGTGCAATAGGCTTTGCAATGCTATAGAATGTT
>NW_016955947.1:329-821 GCF_001483705.2 Eufriesea mexicana
AAGTTCAATACTATTGACAGTTTCGACTATTATCGTGGTGAGCTATCTTCCTTCCCTAAGTAAGGGGGAAAGATCCTTCTGGAGTGCTATAGCCATTGCAATGCAGTAAAATCTGGCTGGAGAACTCAATTTTATTGAAATTTTTGACTAATATCGTGGAGAGCAAACTATCATGCATAAATATGGACGAAAGATTCTATTGGCGTACTATAGCCATTGCAATGCACTGGAATCTGGCTGGAAAGTTCAATTTTATTGACAGTTTCGACTAATATCGTGGTGAGCTGTCTATCTTGCATAAATAAGGAGTTTAGATTATATTGGCATGCTATAGCCATTGCAATGCTCTGGATTCTGTCTAGAAAGTTCAATATTATTGATAGTTTCGAGTAATATCGTTGTGAGATATCTTTCTTGCATCAATAAGGTGTTTAGATTCTATTGGCATGCTATAGACATTGCAATGATATAGAATGTGGTTGGGAAATTCAA
>NW_016955948.1:0-304 GCF_001483705.2 Eufriesea mexicana
AAAATTCAATTTTATTGACATTTTCGGCTAAAATCGTGGTGAGCTTACTTTCGTGCATAAATATGGGGGAAAGATTCGATTGGTGTGCTATAGCGATTGCAGTCCTGTAGAATTTGGCTGGAAAATCCAATTTTATTGACATTTTCGGCTAACATCGCTGTGAGCTAACTTTCTTGCATAAATAAGGTGTAACGTTCCTATTGGTGTGCAATAGGCATTGCAAAGCTAGAGAATCTTCTTGGAAAATACAATTTCATTGACATTTTCGACTAATATCGTGTTCAGCTAACTTCCTTGCTTAAGT
>NW_016955949.1:0-849 GCF_001483705.2 Eufriesea mexicana
ATACTAACCGAACCTGACCTAACCAAACCTTACCAAACATAACTTAACTCTAGCTTTCGTGCCGCAACCGCTATTGCTGGACTCCCCAGATTAGAGAAGAGTATATTAGAGCAGTGTGGAGCGCAGAAGTACACCGAACAGTAGTGTACAGCGCAAAAGTCAAGGCTACCCTATACTAACATATGCAGACGCAGGATAGGCCATCGTAACACAACTGAACCTGACGTGCGGCGGCAACTCTTTCTCGCCTCGCGAGGGCCAAACGGAATGTAGCAGAGCACAGTAGGGTCCAGAAACCTCTCGGAAAACAGTGTACTGTACGAAAGTCAAAGCTACCTTGGCCGAATATAACAAAACCTAAAAATGCCATACGTAACATAACTAAACCTAACGTGGCGGGACAAGTATAGCCGGCCTCGCCAGGGCCAAGCAGAATGTACTTGAAAGCAGGAGAGAGCAGAGATCCGCCGCATTGGAGTTTAAAGTTCAAAAGTCGAAGATATACTAACGTAACCTGACCTGACCTGACCAAACCACACGTAGCCTAATGCAACATAACGTACCGAGACCAATACTGCTGGCCCCAAAGCAAAGTAGAACATACTAGAACACGCTAGAGAGCAGAAATGCAACGAATAGCTGTGTGTAACAAAGAAGAAAATGCTACCCTCTCCTAACGTATCAAACCGTTACATAACCAAATGTAACATATCTGAACCTAACCTGCTGCGACCACTATTGCTGGCGACCCCAGAGATAGAACATATTAGAGTGGAGCAGGGTGAAGAAATACAAGGAACCGCGGCGTACAGCAGAAAATTCAAAGAAATACGAACCTAACCGAAACAA
>NW_016955950.1:0-433 GCF_001483705.2 Eufriesea mexicana
GGATCTGGTAAGGCCAGTAATACTGCTCTAGGCACGTTACGTTTGGTCACGCTACGTTCAGTTAATTTGGGTTAGGGCAAGATAGGTTAGGGTGGCTTTGACTTTTTTGATATACACTGCGATTCTATGGATCTCTGGGTTCTACTCTTCAATAATATGTTCTGCTTGGCTCTGGCGAGGCCAGAAGTTGTGGTCGCGTCACGCTAGGTAGAGCTAGGTTACGTTCGGTTGTGTTGGGTTAGTCTAAGTTTGGTCATTGTCGCTACGACTTTTGTGCTGTACACTGCTATTCGGAGGATTTCTATGCTCTACTGTGATCTAGTACGTCCGGGCTTGTATCTGCGGAGGGTAGTTATAGCGGTCTCGGTGCGTTAGGTAGCGTTAGACTGTATTTGCTTATGTTCTGCTTCTTTGGGTTAGGAGTTGATATCTC
>NW_016955951.1:0-829 GCF_001483705.2 Eufriesea mexicana
CCAGCTATGTTTGTCGTGGCTCTACTTGCTGTGTGACGTTAAGTTTGGCTATGTTCCGTTTGGGCCGGTTAGGAGAGTATAGCCTTGACTTTTGTGCTATACACTACTATTCGGTGAAATTGTGCGCTCCACAGTGCATTAATATGCTCTGCTTCGCTCTGGGGAGGTCAGAAATTGTGGTGCAGGGACGATAGGTTGTGCTATGTTCGTTTTCTTAAGTAAGGTTTGGTTAAGTTTTGTTAGGATGGATTTGACATTTGTGGTATGCTCCGCTATACGGTGGACCTCTGCGCTCTACTGTGCTCCAGTATATTCTGCTTGGCTATGGGGAGCGCAGCCGTATTGGTCTCTGCACGTTTGGCTGTGTTAGGTAGCGTTTGTTCATATTACGTTTCGTTAGGTTAGTATAGGTTAGCTTGGACTTTTGTGATATACACTGCTATTCGGTTGATATCTGCGATCTACGTTGCTCTACTCTACTCTGCCCGACTCTCGGTAGGACAACAATTGCGGTCTCGGTACGCTAGGTTGGATTAGGTTACGCTTGGCTTCGCTAGGTTAGGTCACGTTTGGTTGGTCTAACTTTGACTTTTGCAGTTGACACTGATGTTCGGTGGATTTCGGCGCTCTACTGTGCTCTGATGTTCTCTGAGAGGCTGAAATATGCTGCGTATAATTAGGTTAGGTTTGGTTTTGTTAGGATACGGCAGCTATGATTTTTGTGCTGTATGCTGCTATTCGGTGGATTTCTGCGTTCCGCTGTGCGCCAATATGCCTTGCTCGGTGCTGGGGAGGCCAGCAGTGGTGGTCTCTGTATGTTAGGTTGAGA
>NW_016955952.1:0-710 GCF_001483705.2 Eufriesea mexicana
TCTGACTGTTTCGCTATACACTGCTATTGGTTGGATTTCTGCTCTCTACTGTGACCTAGCATTCCCTTCTTTGCTCTAGGGAGGGCACACATAATGAACGCGGCGGGTTAAATTGCGTTTGGTTACTCTTGCCAAGGTTAGGTTCGTTTGAGTTAGGCTAGGGTATCATTGACTTTTGTGTTACACACTGCCACCCTGTGGACTTCGGCTATCTACTCTCCTCTAATATGTCCTGCTTTACTCTGGGGAGGTCAGCAGTAGTTGATGTTGTCAAGGCACAAAAGGATGAATTATGTTACGATCGGTTTTGCTATATTTGGTTAGGTTAGGTTGGGATACCTTTGATTATTGCACTTTAAACTGCATTGGTGTGGAATACTGCCTTCTACTTTGCTCTAGCATGTTCTGCTTGGCTCTGGAGAGGAAAGCAATATTGGACTTGGCACGTTAGGTTGAGCTGGGCTACGTTCGGCTATGTTACGTTTGGCTATGTTAGGTTAGCGTTGCATCAACTCTTGCGCTATGCACTGCGATTCTATGGATTTCTGCGCTCTAGTCTCCTCTCATATGTTCTGCTTTGCTGTGAGGAGGGCAGCGATAGCGGCCTCGGCATGTTTGGAAGATGTACGCTACGTTCGGTTTCGTTTCGTTTGGCTAGGTTAGGACAGGTTAGCTTTGACATTTGTGCTATACATTGCTATACGGTGGAT
>NW_016955953.1:0-1914 GCF_001483705.2 Eufriesea mexicana
AAGGCCTCTCAAGGGCAAGGCAGAGCATACTATAGTAGAGTAGAGCGCAGAAAGCCAACAAATCGATTCGTTTAGCACAGAAGTCAAAGATATCCTGACCTAACCTGACCTAATTCCACCTACCCGAACGTGGAATAACTAACCTCACGAGCCGAGACCCGTATTGCAGGCCTCCGCAGAGCCAAGCAGAACATATTGTTGAGCAGTAATACGCAGAAGTCTCCGCATAGCAATGTATAACTAAAAAGACTGTGTCGTCCTGTCAAACCGTAACAAACCGTAGTCTAACCAAACGTAACGTAACTTAAACCGTCGAGCCGCGACCGCTATTGCTGGTCTCCCGACAGTCGAGCCGAGTACAGTAGAGCAAAGTAGAGCGCAGAAATCCACAGAATAGAAGTGGGCAGCACAAAAGACAACGTTACCCTCTCCTAACGTATCCAAACGTAACAAAGCCAACCGCAAAATTATTCAACCTAACGTGTCTAGACGACTATTTCTGGCCTCCCCAGGGCAACGGGGAACCTACCAGAGCACAGAATAGCGGAGAGATCCATAGAACCGCAGTGCACACCAGACAAGTCGAAGATATCCAAACCTAACGTAAGCTAGCATGAGACAACGGAACGCATCCTATCCCAACCTAAGGCCCCGAAACGACATTTACTGGCTTCCCCGAACCAAGCAGCACATACTAGAGCACAGCAGAGCGCAGAAGCCGCCCGCACTGCAGTGAACAGCATAGAAGTGGCAGAAAGATATCCTAACCTAGCCTGACTTAACCTAACTTAACTAAACGTAGCCTAACCCAACGTGGCGTGACTATACCGCAATTGCAGGCGCTCCCAGAGCCAAGCAGAGCATATTAGAGCACAGTAGAGTACAGAAATCCGCCGAGTAGCGGTTTATAGAGCAAAAGTTGTACCTAGCCCCACCTAACCCAACCAATCGTAACTCAACCAATCGTGACGCAACCAAACGTAACATAACTCAACCTAACGTGCAGCGTTAACTATTGCGGGCCTTCTCAATGTCGAGCAGAGTATACTCGAGATCAGCAGAGCGCAGAAATGCGCCGAATAACACACTGTGCCGAGGAAGTCACAGATACTCTATATTAACTTGTCCAAACCTAATATAACCAAACGTAGACTATCTAAACATAACGAGACGAGACCGCTATTGCTGACCTCCCCAGAGCCAAGCGGAACAAACGAGAGCACCGTAGAGCGAAGGCTTCCACCGAATAGCAGTGTACACCTCGAAAGTCATAGCTGTGCAGACCAAATCCAAATACACATAACCTAACCAAACGTAACGTGAGTAAACGTAACGTAACTCATCCTTACATGCCGCGGCCACTATTTCTGGCATCCCCAGAGCCAAGCAGGTCATATTAGATCACAGTATAGCGCAGGAGCTCACCGAATAGCAGTACATAGCACAAAAGTCTGTGCTATCCTCTCCTACCCTAACCAAATGTAACCTGAAAATGCGTATCAAAAATAAACCTAATATGCCAAGACCACTATTGCTGGCCGCCCCAGTGCCAAGCAGAACATGCTAGAGCACAATAGAGTGCAGAAATCCGCCGGACGGCAGTGTATAAAATAAAAGTCATAGACAGCCTAACCAAACTTAGGCTACTCTAACCAAACCATACGTAGCGTATCCCTTCCCAACGTACCACGACCACTGGTGCGGTCCTTCACGGAGACGAGCGGAACATATTGCAGCACAGCGGTTCTCGGAAATTCACTGAATAGCAGTGTATAGCACAAATGTTAAAGCTACTACTTCCTATCCAAACGAAACGCAACATAACCTAACGTAGCATAGCTCAAAATAACGTGCCAAGACCGCTATTGCTGCCATCCCCAGGGAAAAGAAGGCGATACTGGAACGCAGTTCAGC
>NW_016955954.1:0-1060 GCF_001483705.2 Eufriesea mexicana
CATCTTAACGTAACCCGACTTAGCCTAACTTAACGAAACGTAGACTAATCCAACATAACGTGCAGATACCAACACTCTTGGCCTCCCAGATCCAAGCAGAGCGTATTAGAGTAATGTAGAGCGCAGAAACCCACCGAACAGCAGTGTATAGAACCAAAGCCAAAGCTATCATGTCCAGACGTAGCCAAACATAACATAACCAAACGTATCCTATTTCAACCTGACGTGGCGAGACCACTGTTGCTCACATCTCCAAAGCCAAGTAGAGCATACTAGAGAAAGGTAGAACGCAGAAATCGGGAGCACAGCTGTGTATAGCACAGCAGTCAAAGGTATCCGTAGCTTACCTGAGCTAGCCTGCATTAACCGAACACACTCTAAATCAACGCAACGTGCCGAGACACCTATTGCAGGCCTCTACAGCGCAAAGCAGAATATGCTACAGCACAGTAGGGCGCAGGATTCCGCCGAATTGCAGTGTACATCACAAACGTCAAAGAAATACTGCCCTCACCTGACCAATTGTAATATAACCAAACGTAACCTAACTAAACCCAGCGTGTTGCGACCACTATTTCTGGCTACTCCGGAGAGAGGCATTTCTTATTACAGCAATGTAGAGCGCAGAAATCCACAGAATAGAAGTGTGTAGCACATATCTCAAAACTATCCAATCCTAACAAAACGAAACGTAACACAACAGACGTAACATAATTCAATCTAACGCGACGAGAACACAGTTGCTGCACTCCCCAGTGTCACGAAGGAAATATTATAGCACAGTGGACAGCAAAAATGATCAAAACAGCGGTGTATAGCACAAAAGTCGAAGCTAACCTATCCTGACATAACCAAACGTAACGTAGCCACGCGTATCGTAGCTCAACCCAACGCGCCGAGACCACTGATGCTGCCCTCCGCTGGGCCAAGCAGACTACAGTGAAGCATAGTAGAGAGCAGAAATCCTACGCATAGAAGTGTTTATAGCTAAAGTCATAGCTATACTTACAGAACATAGCCTAACCTGACCTAACTGAACCGTAACCTAACTCAACCTAAC
>NW_016955955.1:0-924 GCF_001483705.2 Eufriesea mexicana
CTTTCTTGCAAAAATAAGGAGGTAATATTCTATTGGCGTGCTATAGCCTTTGCAATGCTATAAGATCTGGCTGGAAATTTCAATTTTATTGATATTTTCGACTAATATCGTGGTGGGCTATCTTTCTTGCATAAATTAGGAGGAAAGATTCTGTTGGCATGCTATAGGCATTGCAATGCTATATAATCATGCTGGACAGTTCAATTTTATTGAAATTTTCGAATAATATCGTTGTGAGCTAACTTTCTTCCATAAATAAGGCGGAAAGATTCTATTGGCGTGCTATTGCCATTGCAATGCTATAAAATCTGGATGGAAAATTCAGTTTTAGTGACACCTTCGTCCAATATCGTGGTGACCTTACTTTCCTGCATAAACAAGGAGGAAAGACTATATTGGCAAGCTATAACCATTGCAATGCTTTAGAATGTGGCCGGAAAGTTCAATTTTATTGACATTTTCGACTAAAATTGTGTTGAGCTAACTTTCGTCCATAAATCAGGAGGAAAGATTCTGTTGGTATGCCATAGGCATTGCAATGCTATAGAATCTTGTTAGAAAATCCAATTTTATTGACATTTTTGGCTAATTTCGTGGTGAGCCAACTTCCTTGCATAAGCAAGGAGGAAAGATACTTTTTGCGTGCTATAGCCATTGCAATGCTGTAGAATCTGGCAGGAAAATTCAATTTTATTGACATTTTCTACTAATATCGTGGTGAGTTAACTATCTTCCATAAATAATCTTCCATAAATAAGGCGGAAAGATACTATTGGCGTGCTATTGCCATTGCAATGATGTAAAATCTGGCCGGGAAATTCAATTTTCTTGACATTTTCGTCTAATATCGCGGTGAGTTACCTTTCTTGCATAAATAAGGAGGAAAGATACTATTGGCGTGCTGTAGGAATTGCAATGCTATAG
>NW_016955956.1:0-475 GCF_001483705.2 Eufriesea mexicana
GGTTAGGTTAGGATAGGGTGGCTTCGATTTCAGTGGCGTAGTCTGCTATTAGGTGGATTTCTAGGCCCTACAGTGCTATAATATTTTCAGGCTGTCACTGGGAAGGCGGCCAATGGTGGCCTCCGCACGTTATGTTGTGTTAGGTTACGCATGGCTATGTTACGATTCGTTGGGTTAGGAGAGGATAGATTTGACCTTAGTGCTACAGTGTGTTATTAGGTGGGTTTCTGCACCCTACGGAGCTCCAGTATTTTCAGCTTGGGTCTGGGAATGCCAGCAATTGTGCCCTCTGTACGGTAAGTTTGGTTATGTTAGGTTCGGTTAGGTTGGGTTTGGATATGTTTGGTTAGGATAGCTTTATCTTTTCTGCTGTACACAGCTATTCGGTGGCCTTCGGCGATCTACTGTGCTCTAGTTTGTGGTGCTTCTCTCGGGGGTCGGGGGGCGCCATTATCTGCTTCGGCACGTTAAGTTG
>NW_016955957.1:0-250 GCF_001483705.2 Eufriesea mexicana
AAAATGCCAATAAAATTGAATTTTCCAGCCAGACTCTACAGCATTGCAATGGCTACAGCACTCAAAACAGATTTTTCCTGCTTTCTTAAACAAGGAAGTCGGCTCACCACGATAATAGCCGAAAATGTCAGTATCATTTTATTTCCCTGTCAGATTCTATAGCATTGAAGTGACTATAGCACACCAATAGAATCTTTCCTCCTTATATATGTAAAAAAGTTAGCTCACAACAATATCAGTCGAAAATGTC
>NW_016955958.1:0-233 GCF_001483705.2 Eufriesea mexicana
TTCGAATAACATCGAGGTCGCCTAACTTTCTTGTATAAATAAGGACGAATTATTCTATTGGCGTGTTATAGCCAAAGCAAAGGTATAGAGTCTGGTAGGGAAATTTAATTTTATTGACGTTTTCGACGAACATCGTGGTGGCCGCGGTTTTTTGCATAAATATGGAGGTTATATCCTATTGACGTGCTATAGCCATTGCAATGCCATAGAATCAGGCTGGAAAATTAAATTTT
>NW_016955959.1:0-537 GCF_001483705.2 Eufriesea mexicana
CGAAAATGTACATAAAAGTGAATTTTCCAGGATGCTTCTATAGCTTTGCAATGCCTATAGCACACAAAAACCATCTTCCCTCCTTACTTACGCAAGCAAGTTAACTCACCACGATATTAGTCGAAAATGTCAATAAAATTGGATTTTCCAGCCACAATCTAAATCATTGCAATAGCTGTAGCATTCAAAAAGCATCTTTCCTCCTTACTTATGCAAGGAAGTTAGATCACCGCGATATTAGTCGAAAATGTGAACAAAATTGTATTTTCCAGCCACATTCTATATCATTGCGACGGCTGTAGCACGCCAATTGAATCTTTCGTCCCTATTTACAAAATAAAGTAGGCTCACCACGGTATTAGTCGAAAATGTCAATGTAATTGAATTTTCCAGGAAGATTGTATAGCTTTGCAATGCCTATAGCACGCCAATAGAACCTTTCCACTTTATTTGTGCAAGAAAGTTAACTCACAATGATATTAGCCGAAAATGTCAATAAAATTGGATTTTCCAGCCAGATTCTAAATCAATGCAATG
>NW_016955960.1:0-720 GCF_001483705.2 Eufriesea mexicana
TTCCATACATCCATACATCCATACAACCACCCATCCATACATTCATACATACACACATCCATACATCCAAAAATCCTACCACTCGTACGTCTATCATTCGATACATCCATCTATCCGTACATCCATATACACATACATCCGTACAACCATACATTCATGAATCCATACACCTGTACATCTATACATACATCCATCCATATATCCTGCCATACACATGCATCCATTCATTCATCCATCCATTCACACAACCATACACCCATAAATCCATACATCCCTACATATATACATCCATACACTCATACATACGTACATCCGTCCATGCATACCTCAATCCATCCGTACATCCATCCATCCACAAGACCATTCATCCATACATACATCCATACGTACATCCATTTTTCCTTACATCCATCCATCCATACATCCATCCATCCACACGTTCATATATCCACACATCCATAAATTCATCCATCCATACCTCCATACAACCATACATACATCCTTCCATACATCCATACATACATCCATACATCCATCCACCCGTACACACATCCACTCACACATCCATACAATTACAGATCCATACAACCATTCACCCGTGCATCCGTCAATCCAAACCTCAATCCATCCATACATCCAACCATCCATACGGCCATCAATCCATACATACATCCATCCATACATCCATCCATCTATACATCCATACATCCATACATCCAT
>NW_016955960.1:9705-10078 GCF_001483705.2 Eufriesea mexicana
AAATCCATCCATCCATGCACTCATCCATCCATGAGTACATCCATACATACGTCCATACATACATCCATTCATCCGTGCATACACGCAAACGCTCATCCATACATACATCCATAGATACATCCGTTAATGCATGCATACATACATCCATGCATACACCCATACATTCATCCACCCATCCACCCATCCATAAATCCATTCAACCATACATCCATCCATAAATACATCCATAAATGCATACATCCATACATGCATACATCCATACATTCTTACATCCATACATTCGTACATCCATTAACCCATACGTGCATATATCCATACTTTCTTACAACCATACATTCATACATACATACATCCATACACGCATACTACCATA
>NW_016955961.1:0-226 GCF_001483705.2 Eufriesea mexicana
ATAGCATTGCAATGGCTATAGCATGCCAATAGAATAATTCCTCCTTATTCGTGCAACAAAATTAGCTCTCCACGATAATAGTCGAAGATGTAAATGAAATTGAATTTTCCAGACAGGCTTTATAGCATTGCAATTGCTATGGAATGCCAATAGTGCCTTTCCTCCTTATTTATGCAACAAAATTAGCTCACCACGATATTAGTCGAAGATGTAAATGAAAATGTAT
>NW_016955962.1:0-561 GCF_001483705.2 Eufriesea mexicana
CAAACATTCTATTGGCGTGCTATTGCCATTGCAATGCTGTAGAATCTGCATTGAAAATTCAATCTTATTGACATTTTTGACTAATATCGTGGTTAGCTATCTTTCTTGCGTTAATAAGACGGAAAGATCCTATTGGCGTGCTAATGGCATTGCAATGCCAAAGAATCTGGTTGGAAAAATCAATTTTATTGACATTTTCGATTAACAAAATAACAACGTGGTGAGTTAACTTTCTCGCATATATAAGGAGGATTGATTCTAATCGCGTGCTATAGGCGTTGCAATGCAATCGATTCATCCTAGAAAATTCAATTTTATTGACATTTTCGACTAATTTCGTGGTGAGCTATCTTCCATGCATAGGTAAGCAGGAAGGATCCGTTCGGAGTGCAATAGCCATTGCAATGCTGCAGAATCTGGCTGGAAAATTCAATTTTATTGACATTTTCGACTGATATAGCGGTGAGCTAACTTTCTTGCATAAATAAGGGGGAAAGATCCTATTGGCAATCTGTAACCATTGCAATGCTATAGAATCTTGCAGGAAAATTCAATTTTATT
>NW_016955963.1:0-537 GCF_001483705.2 Eufriesea mexicana
ACCTTACCTCGTTGTTTACGCAGAAAAGACTGCTCACCTCAATATTAGTCGAAAATGTCGGTACAATAGACCTTTTCCGACAGATTCTGTTGCAATGGAATAGCCATAGCAAACCAATAGGATCTTTCCACCGGATTTATGCAGAAAAGCTTGCTCACCACAGCAGTAGTCGAAAATGTTGTCAGAATTGAACATTTAAGACAGATTCTGTTGCAATGCTATGCCTATAGCAAGCCAATAGAATACTTCCTCCTTATTTATGCCGAAAAGCTTGCGCACCACCATATTAGTCGATAATAAGCTTCCCGGTCAGATTCTACTGCAATGCAAGGGCTACAGCTAACTATTGGAATCTATCCTTCGTATTTATTCACATTCATCTGCTCACCTCAATATTTATTTTGTCGAAAATGTCAATAGAATTGAATTTTTCAGGCAGATTCTACTGCAATGCAACGGGTATAGCAAACCAATTGAATCTTTCCACCTTATTTACGCATAAAGGTTTGCTCACCGCAATATTAGACGAAAATGTTA
>NW_016955963.1:576-1045 GCF_001483705.2 Eufriesea mexicana
TGCAATGTCTACAGCAAACCGATGGATTCTTCTCCCCTTATTTGTGAAGAAAGGTTTCCTCAACAAGATGTTGGTCGAAAATGTCAATAAAAAGGAACTTTTCAGACAGATTCTATTGCAATGCAATGGCTACAGCAACCCAATTGAATTTTACCACGTTATTTACGCAGAGAAGTCTGCTCACCTCACTATTTGTCGAAAATGTTAGTAGAATTGAAATTTCCAGTCAGATTCTATAGCAATGCACTGACTATAGCAAACCAGTGGAAGCTTTCCTTCTTATTTACGCAGAAAAGCTTGCTCACCATAATATTGGACGAAAATGTCAATAAAATTGGATTTTCCAGTCAGATTATATTGTAAAGCAGTGGCTATAACAAAGAAATAGGATCTTTCCTCCTTATTCATGTAGAATATCTTGTTCACCACGATATTAGTCGAAATTGTTATTAAAATAGAGCTTTTCAGT
>NW_016955964.1:0-279 GCF_001483705.2 Eufriesea mexicana
GCGTTCTATGTTGCTCCGCTATGCTCTGCTTAGCTATCGTGAAGCTAGCAGTAGCGGTCGTGGAACGTCAGCATTGGTTACGTTACGTCCACTTGTGTTACGTTTGCTTAGGTTAGGATATTATACCTTCGTCATTTGTGCCGTACACTGATCTTCGGCGGATTTCTGAACCCTACTGAGATCTAATATTCCCTGCTTTGATCTGGGAGTGCCAGAATTTGTGGCGGCGACGCGTTATGCTGTGTTAGGTTACGTTTGGTTAGGTTACGTTTCTTTGGG
>NW_016955964.1:2042-5051 GCF_001483705.2 Eufriesea mexicana
GTTATGTTAGGCTAAGTTTCGTTAGGATCGCTTTGACCTTCATGCTATACAGTATAATTCGGTGGATTCCTGCCATCTACTGTGCTCTACTCTGATCAGCTTGGCCCTGTGGAAGCCAGCAATACTGGTCGCGGCACGTTCGGTAGAGTTTGGTTACGTTTGGCACTGTTGCGGTTGGTTAGGTTTGGACAGTAGCTATGACTTTTGCGACATACACTGCTATTCGGTGGATTTCTGCGCTCTATTGTGCTCTAGTATATTGTGCTTGACCCGGGGCAGGCCAGCAGTATTGGTCTCGGCAGGTTAGTCCCAGTTATGTTGCGTTTGGTTGTGTTACGTTTGGTCACGTTACGACAGGATAGCTTTGACTTTTATGCTATACGCGGGCATTCGGTGGATTCCTGCGATCTACTCTAATCTGCTCTGTTTGGAACTGTGGAGGCCAGAAATAGTGGTATCGGCACGTTAGGCTGAGTTAGGCTGTGTTCGGTCAGCTTCCGTTTGGTTAGGTTAAGATAGGATCGCTTCGACTTTTGAAACACACACGTCAATGCGGTGGATTTCTGATCTCTGCTGTGCCCTAATATGTTCCGAATGACTCTGGGGAGGCAAGCAATAGATGTCTCGGCACGTTAGGTTTAGTTATTCCTCGTCAGGTTTGGTTAGGTTAGGTCGTGATAGTGTGGGATATCTTTGACTTTTGTGCTATACACTGCTATTTGGTGGATGTATGCGCTCTGCTGTGCTCTGGCATGTTCTGTTTGTCTCCAGGGTGGCCAGTAATTGTGGTTCCGGCAGGTTAGTATAAGTTTCGTTGCGCTCGGTTATTTTACGTTTGGATATGTTAGAATAGGATAGCTTTGTCTATTGCTCTATACACCGCTATTCGGTGGATTCCAACGCCCTACGTTGCTCTACTACACTCTTCTCAGCTCTGTTGTGGCCAGCAGTAGTGTTCTCGGCGCACTTGTTTGAGTTAGGCTACGTTTGGTTAGGTTACACCTTCTTGGGTTAGGTTTGGATTGCTTTGACTTTCGTGGTACACACTCTTGTTCAGCGGATTTTTGCGCTCTGCTGTGCACTATTATTTTTTGCTTGGATCTGGGGAAGCCAACAATAGTGGTCTCGGCACGTTAGGCTGAGGTAAATAGCGTTTGGTTATGATTCGTTTGGTAGAGTTAGGACTTTTATGCTACACACCTATATTCGGCGGATTTCTGCGCTCTACTGTGCTCTAGTATATTCTGGTTGGCTCTGGGGGCCAGCGGTATTGGTCTCTGCACGATAGACCGAGTTAGGTTGCGTACGGTTATGTTACGCTTGGATAGGTAAGAGTATGGTAGCTTCGACTTTTGTGCTATACACGGCGTCGCTGTGGATTTCTGTGCTTTACACTGATCCACTATACTCTTCTTGATGCTGTGAGACCAGCAATAGTGGTCGTCGCACGATAGACTTTGTTAAGTTTCGTTTGGTTTGCTTATGATAAGATACGTTTGGTTAGGATAGCATTTGCTTTTGTGCTATGCACTGCTATTTGGTGTCCCCCTGCGGTCTGCAGTGCTCTAGTATATTCTGCTCGGGTCTGGGGAGTCCAGCTGTAGTGGTCCCGGCGCGTTAGGTTGTGTTAGTTACGCTTGGATTTGTTACGATTTATGAGGTTGGGATATAATATCGTTGACTTTTGTGCTATATACTGCCATTTGGTTGATTCCTGCGACCTCCGTTGCACTACTATACTCTGCTCTACTCTGGTCTGACCAGCAAGAGCGGTCGTGGCACGTTAGTTTGAGTTACGTTGCATTTGGTTAGTTCAGGTTACATCGTGTTCTGGTACGTTAGCATCGACTTTGTGCCATACACTGCTATCCTATGGTCTTCTGCGCACTTCTGTGCGCTATCAGACTCTACTTGTCTCTGTGGACGCCAGGAATAGTGCCCTCCGCACGTTATGTTGAGTTATGTCACGTAAGGTATGGTAAGGTTAGGGTACGTTTGGTAGGGATGGCTGCGGCTTTTGCGCTATACACTGCATTTCGCGAGATTCCAGCGTTCTACATTGCTCTGCTGTAATCTGCTTGGCTCTAGCGAGACCAGTAGCAGCAGTCGTGTCACGTCAGGTTTGATTACGTCACGTCTGCTTATGTTACGCTTGGTTAAGGTAGGATAGGACAGCTCTGACTTTTGTGCTATACACTGCCATTCGGTGCACTTTTGCGACCTCCATTGCACTACTATATTCTGTTCGACTCTGCGGAGGCCAGCTATAGCGGTAGTGGCACGATTGGTCGGTATAGGTTACGTATTGTTGGGTTAGATTAGGCTACGTTTGGTTAGGATGGCTCTGAGTTTTGCGTTATACACGCATTATCGGGGGATTTCTGCGCTCTGCTTGGCCCTGGTGAAGCCTGTAATAGTGGTCTCGGCAGGTTAGGTTGAAACAGGGTACTCTTGCTTATGTTATGCTAGCTTCGGTTAGGTACAGGTAGCTTCGAATTTTCTACTATAGGCAGCGATTCTATGGATTCCTGCTCACAACTGTCCCCTATTATGCTCTGCTTGGCTCCGTGGAGGCGAGCAATACTGGTCGCGGCTCGTTGTGTGTAGTTAGATTAAGTTTGGTTTGGTTAGGTTTGGTTTGGTTAGGTTAGGATTGCTTTGACATATGTGCTCAACACAGATATTCTAAGGACTTCTGTGCTCTACTGAGATCTGCTATACTCCGCTCGACACTGTGGACGACAGTCACAGTGATCTCGGCACGTCAATTTCAGTTAAGCTACGGTTGGCTAGATAATGTTGGTTTGGGTTAGTCTCGGACAGCATCGACTTTTGCGCTATACACTGCTATAGGTTGAATTTCTGCGCCCTACTGTGCCCTAGTATGGTCTGCTTGCCTCTAGGTAGGCCTGCAATGGTGGTCTCGGCACGCAAGGTTGAGTTAGGATACGCATGGCTTGGCTTGTTTCGGATATGTTTGGATAGTATAGCTTTGACTCTTGCGCTATG
>NW_016955965.1:0-1275 GCF_001483705.2 Eufriesea mexicana
ATGGATGGATGTATGGTTAGATGGATTTAAGGATGGGTGGATGGATGGATGGATGTATGGGTGCGTGTATGGAAGGGCGATTGTACGGATGTATGTATGGGTGGATGTATGGATGTATGTATGGATGTATGTGCGGATGTGTCTATGCATGTATGTAATGGTGAGTGTATGGGTTTGTGAATGGATGTATGGATGTATGTATGGATGTATGTGCGGATGTGTCTATGCATGTATGTAATGGTGAGTGTATGGGTTTGTGAATGGATGTATGGATGTATGTATGTATGGCTGTATGGATCGATGGATGTATGGATGGGTGGACGTATGGATGGATGCCTGTATGGATGAATGGATGTGTGGATGGATTGAGGTATGGATGGACGGATGTACGGATGTATGGATTTATGTATGTGTATATGTGTGGATGTGTGGATGGATGGATGTATCGAAGGATGGAAGTACGAATGGATGGATTTATGGATATATGGATGGTGGATGTATGGATGTATGGATGGATGGGCGTATGGATGAATCGATGTGCGGATGTATGGATGTATTGATGTATGTATGAATGTATGGACGTATGTTTGAACGGACATGTGTATGGATGTATGGATGCGTGTATGGAAGGGCGTATGTATGGATGCATGTATGGCTGCATGTATGGATGTATGTACTTATGTATGTATGGTTATTTCTATGGATGTATGTATGGGTGTGTGTGTGGATGTATGCATGCATGTATGGATGGACGTATGTATGTATGTGTGTATGGGTGTATGCATGGATGTGTGGATGTGTAGAAAGGTGGATGTATGGATGGGCTTATGTATGGATGAATGTTTGTATGGATGGATGGGTGTATAGATGGATAGAGGTATGGATGGACGGATGTACGGATGTATGGATGTATGGATGGATGGATGTACGGATGGATGGATGTATGGGTGTATGGATGTGTAAGTGGATGTATGGTTGGGTGCATGGACGGAAGAATGAATGAATGGATGGGTGGATGAAGGGATGCGTGGATGGGTGAATGAGTGTATGGATGGATGGGTGGATGGATGTATATATGTATGGATGGATGGATGTATGGATGTATGGATGTGTCGAAGTATGGATGGATGGATGTATGGATGGATTGAGGAATGGATGGGCGGTTGTACGGATGTATGGGTGCTTGGAAGTATATATGTATGGATGTATGGGTGTATGGATTTATGGATGTATGTGTGTGTGGATGCATGGATGTACGGATGCATGAATGTATGG
>NW_016955966.1:0-235 GCF_001483705.2 Eufriesea mexicana
TGTCAATAAAATTGAATTTTCCACCCAGATTCTATAGCATTGCCATGGCTATAGCACGCCAATGGAATATTTCATCCTTATTGATGCATGTGGGAATGCTCACCACGACTATAGTCGAAAATGTCAATAAAATCGAATTTTCCAGGCAGATTATATGGAATTGCAGTGGCTATAGGGCGCCAATAGTATCTTTCCTCCTTATTTATGCAAGAAACTTAGCTCACCACGATATTAG
>NW_016955966.1:250-657 GCF_001483705.2 Eufriesea mexicana
GAAAACGTCGATAATATTGAATTTTCCAGCCAGATTCTGCTGCATTTCAATGGCTATATCGCGCCAATAGTATTCATCGTCCTTATTTATGCAAGAAAGGTAGCTCACCACGATATTAGTCGAAAATATCAATAAAATTGAATTTTCCAGACAGATTCTATAGCACTGCAATGGGTATAGCACGCAAGTAGAATCTTCCCTCCTTATATATGCAAGAAAGTTAGGTCTCAACAATATTAGTCGAAAATGTCAATAAAATTACATTTTCCAGCCAGATTCTCTAGCATTGCAATGGCTACAGCACGCCAGTAGGATCTTTCCTCCTTATATATGCAAGAAAGTTTGGTCACCACGATATAAGTCGAAAATGTCAATAAAATTAAATTTTCCAGCCAGATTCTATAGCA
>NW_016955967.1:0-284 GCF_001483705.2 Eufriesea mexicana
CCAATGGCCAGTACAGCCATCTACTTGCCAGAGAATAGGTCTATTCAAAATATATAATATGTTTTAGCCTGGCGAATTGGGCGCCTAACGCCTTCAACCCAATGGCAAGTATAGCCATCTACTTGCCAGAGAATAGGTCTATTCAAAATCTATAACCTTCTACAGCTTGGTGAATAGAACGCCTAACGCCCTCAACCCAATGGCAAATACAGCCATCTACATGCCAGAGAATAAGTCTATTCAAAATCTATGAGCTGTCACAGCTTGGCGATTAGATCGCCTAA
>NW_016955968.1:0-831 GCF_001483705.2 Eufriesea mexicana
CAAGGATGGTATAAGCACGTTAGTTTGGATTTGTTTGCGTTTGTCTATGTTACGTTTAGTCAGACAAGAATAGGGTAACTTTGACTTTTATTCCGTACACCTCTATTCGGTGGACTTCTGCGCTCCGCTGAGGTCTGATTTATTCAGCTTGGCCCTAGGAAATGCAGCAATAGTGGTCTCGCCACGATATGATACGGTAGGCTAAGTTTGACTGGGTTAGGTTAGGTCAAGCTAGGTTAGGATGTCCTTGGCTTCTTTGCTTCAAATTGCAACGCCGCGTATTTCTGTTATCTACTCCGCTCTAGCATATTCTGCTTGGCTCTGGGGATGTCAGCAATAGTTGTGTAGGTCCGATAGGTGGAGTTAGATTTCGCTTTGTTATGCTATGCTTGGCTATGTTAGGCTGTGACAGCTTTGACTTTTGCGCTATGCACTGCTATACGGTGGATCTCTGCTTTCTACTTTGATCTAATATACTCTTGCTTTGCTCTGGAGGGGCCAGGAAATGTAGCTGCGTAGCGTTACGTTGAGTTAGGTTACGTCCAGACGCGTAGCGTTACGTAGAGATAGGTTACGTCCAGCTAGGTCATGTTTGTTTGGGTTGGGATTGGATATCTTTGACTTTTGTGCTATACGCCGAACTAGGTCAGGTTTGTTTGGGTTGGGATTGGATATCTTTGACTTTTGTGCTACACGCCGACGTGAGGAGCTTTTCTGCGCTCTATAGTGCTCTACAATGCTCTTCTCCTCCGTGGGGAGGCCAGCAACAGTGGCCGTTGTACGACGGGTTGTGATATGTCACGTTTGGTTAGCTTAGGTTAGGTTAGGTTG
>NW_016955969.1:0-1024 GCF_001483705.2 Eufriesea mexicana
TAAGCTATACTTGGTTATGTCCTGTCGGTTTGGTTTAGGTTTGGGTAGCACTAACTTATCTGACATGCAATGCGGTTCTATGGATATCAGCGTTCTACAATCCACTAATGTGTTCTGCTCGAATCTGTGGAGACCAGCAGTAGTGGTCGTGCCGGGTTAAGTTGAGGTTGGTCACGCCCGGTTATGATACAGTTGGGTAGGTTTGGAG
Source organism: Eufriesea mexicana (assembly GCF_001483705.2). NCBI lineage: Eukaryota > Metazoa > Arthropoda > Insecta > Hymenoptera > Apidae > Eufriesea > Eufriesea mexicana. Next base: position 209 of record NW_016955969.1, read on the forward strand.
AGTGCAACTTTGACCTTAATTATATATTCTGCTATTAGGAGGACTTCTAGTATATTCTGCTATTAGGAGGACTACTGATTTCTACAGTATTGCAATATCTTCAGCTTCGCTATGGGAAGGAGAGAAATAGTGTTATCGGCTCGTTATGTTGAGTCAGATTACTTTCGGTTAGGCTGGTTTACGCAATGTTTGGAAAGGATAGCTTTAACTTTTGTGCTACAGACTGCTATTCGATGGATTACTGGGCTCTTCAGTGCTCTAGTATGACCTGCTTGGCTCTCGGTAGGGCAGCAATAGCGGTCTCGGCACGGTAGGCTGAGTTATTCTAAGTTTGGCTATGTTCTCTCACATCGGGTTTGGCCTGGGTCTCTTTGACGATTCTGATATACACTGCATTTCTATGGATTTCTGCCGTATACTCTCCACTAGTGCGCTCTGCACTGCTGTTTGGAGGCCAGCAATATCGGTCACGGCATGTTAGGTTGAGTTACATTATGTTCGGCTATGTTAGGATAGCTTTGACTTTAGGCCAATAGCCTGCTATTAGGCGGATTCCAGCGCCCCTCAGTGCTTCAATATGCTCAGCTTGTGTCTAGGATGGCCAGCAATAGTGGTCTCGGCACGTTACGTTTTGTCAGGTTACGATCGATTAGTTTGTGTTTGGCTTTGTTCGGTTATAATATCTTTAACTTTGGTGTTGTGCACATATATTCCGAGGATTTCAGCGATCTACAGTGCTCTAGTGCGCCCTGCCGCGCTCTCGGGTGCGCAGCAATAGCGGTCTGCAGCACGTTGTGTTGCGTTTTTATACGTTTG
>NW_016955970.1:0-1112 GCF_001483705.2 Eufriesea mexicana
ATCGGTACGGTACGTTCATATATGCTACGTTTGGATAGATTAGGCTAGCGTCGGATGGGTTTGGATAGCTTCGACTTCTCCGCCATTCACAGCGATTCTATGAACTTCTGCGCTCTACATTCCTGTATTATGCTCTGATTAGCTCTGTGGTGGCCAACATTAGTGGTCGCGGTACGTACGTTGAGTTAGATTTCATTTGGTTGGGTTAGGTGTCGTTGTCTTATGTCGGGATACCTTTGACTTTTGTGCGGAACCCTGATATCCTATGGAATTCTGTGCTCTGCTGTGCTCTACCATATTCAGTTTGTCTCCGAGTACTCCGGAAAAGGAAGTCGCGGCACGTTAGTTTGTGTTATGTTACGTTTGCTCAGGTTTCGTTAGGTTAGGATTTGTCAGCATACCTTTGACTTTTCTGCTATACACTGCTATACGGTCGATTTCTGTGCTCTGCTTCGGCTGAATATGTTCTGTTTGACAATGCAGAAACCAGCAAGAGTGGCCTCGGCACGTCATGCTCGTGTAGGCTACGTTTCGCTAACTTATGTAAGGCCAGGTTAGGCTAGGACATCTTTGATTTATCGCAGATGACAGCAGTTGTGGTCAGGCCACGTTAGGGTGAGGAAACTTACGTTTGGTTTGGTTAGTGTATGTTAGGCTTGGTAAGGGTAGCTCTGACTTTTACGACATACACGGCAATTCGGCGGACTCCTGCGATGGAAAATGCTCTACAAGCCTCTGGTTGGCACTGGGAGGCCAGTAATATTATTCGTGACACGCTTTCTTGTGTCGGCTAGGGTTGCTTATGTTTGGTTAGGATGCCTTAGAGTTCTGTGCTGTACACTACTCTTCGGTGGATTTCAGCGCTCTACACTCCTCTATGCGGCTCCGATTGGCTCTGGGGAGGCCCGCAATGGTGGTCGCGACAAGCTAGTTTGAGTTAGGCTACGTCTGGTGATATTACGATTGGTTATGTTGGGATATGACTGCTTTTACTTTTGCGCAATACACTGCTACTCGCTGCACGTCTGCGCCCTACTGTGCTCAAGTATGTTCAGCTTGTCTCTGTGGAGGTCGGCAATTGTGGGATCGGCTCGTTACGTTTAGTTATACTA
>NW_016955971.1:0-4292 GCF_001483705.2 Eufriesea mexicana
TGTATGTATGGATGTGTGTATGGGTGTATGTATGGATGTGTGGATGTGCGTATGTTTGTATGTGCGGATCGGTGGCTCAATGGATGGGCGGATTAAAGGATGTGTGGATGTGTGGATGTATGGATGTACAAATGTATGGATGTACGGATGTATGGATGTATGTATGTATGGATGTATATATGTCTGGATGTATGGAACGGTGCTTGTATGGATCGATTGATGCATGTTTCTATGGATGTATGGATGGGTAGATGTATCGATGGATGAATGTGTAGAAAGGTGGACGTATGGATGGCTTCATGTATGGATGAATGGTTGTATGGATGGATGGATGTATGGATGGATTGAGGTATGGATGGTCGGATATACGGATGTATGGATATATGGACGGATGGGTGGATGGATGTACGGAAGGATGGATGGGCGGATGGATATATCTATGGATGTATGGATTTGTGTGTGTATGGTTGTATGTATGGATGTATGGATGGATGTATGAATGGATGTGTGCATGGGAGTATGTATGGATGTGTGGATGTGCGTATGGTTGTATGTATGGATGGATGGGTGTATAGTTCGACGGATTTATTGATGTATGGATGTATTTATGGATGTGTGTATGGATGGATCGCTGTATGGATGGTTGGAAATGTGGATGGATTGTCTTACGGATGGACGAAGGTGCGGATGTATGGATGTATGGAATTATATATGTATGGGTATATGAATGGATGGACGCATCGAATGATGGAGGTACGAATGGACGCGTTTATGGATGTAAGGTCGTGTTGATGTATGGTAGTATACATGGATGGGTGTATGAATGGTTAGATTTATGGGTCGGTGGATGTATGTACAGGTGGATCTATGGATGGGCAGATGTATGGATAGATGGATGTATGGAAGGGTGAATGGATGGATGGATGGATGTGTAGAAAGGTGCACGTATGGATGGATTTATGTATGGATGAATGGTTGTATGGATGGATGGATGTACGGGTGGATTGAGGTATGGGTGGGCGGATGTACGGATGTATGGATGTATGGGCGGGTGGTTGGGTGGATGTATGGATGGATTGAGATATGGATGGATGGATGTAGAGATGAATGGTTGTATGGATGGATGTATGGTTGTGTGGGTGTATGGAAGTATGGATGTACGAATGTATGGATGTACGGATATATGGATGTATGGAATTATATATGTATGGATGTATGGATGGATGGATGTATGTGACGATGAATGTATGGATGTAATGATGGTTTGATGGATTGGTGGATTGATGTAAGTATGGGTGTTTGTATGGATGAATGTATGGGTGTATGTATGGATGTATGTATTGTGGAATGTATGGATGTATGGATAGATGGATGGATTGGTGGGTTGATGTATGGATGGATGGATGTATGGGTCGATCGAGGTATGGATCAATAGATGTATGGAACGATCGATGTATAGATGGGTGGAAGTATGGTTGCATGGATGTATGGATGGATGGCAGTATCGATAGAAGTATGTATGGATGGATAGAGGTATGAATGGACGGATCTACGGATGTATGGAAGTATGAATGTATATATGTAAGGATGTATGGATGGATGGATGTATGTTTAGATGGATTTATGGATGGGAGGATGGATGGATGGATGTATGGGTGCGTGTATGGGAGGGCGAATGTACGGATGTATGTATGGGTGGTTGTATGGATATATGTATGGATGTATGTGCGGATATGTCTATGCATGTATGTATGGGTGAGTGTACGGGCTTGTGTATGGATGTATGGATGTATGTATGGATGAATATATGGATGGATGTGTGTATGGGTGGATGGATTTATGGACGTATGGGTGTGTGGATGTATGGATGTATGGATGGATGCATGTATGGGTGGTTGGTTGTGTGAATGTATGGATGTATGTATGTATGGATATTTGAATGTATGGATGTATTTGAGTTATGTATGTATGGATTTATTGATGTACGCATGTATGCATGTACGGATGCATGGATATATGGATATGTGGGTGGATGAATGGATGGGTGGATGTACGTATGGATGTACGTATGGATGTATGGTTATATGGTTGGACGGATTTATGGATGCATTGATGTGTGGAAGTATGGATGTACGGATGTATGGATGTATGGATGTATGTATGTATAGCTGTATGCATCGGTGGATGTATGGATGGGTGGACGTATGGATGGATGCCTGTATTGATGAATGGATGTATGGATGGATTGTGGTATGGATGGACGTATGTACGGATGTATATATATATGCATGTGAATATGTGTGGATGTGAGAATGGGTGGATGTATCGAAGGATGGAAGTACGAATGGATGGATTTATTGATATATGGATGGTGGATGTATGGATGTATGGATAGATGGACGTATGGATGTACGGATGCATGGATGTATGCATGTGTGGGTGCTTGAATGTATGGGTGGATGGACGGAAGAACGGATGTATGTATGGATGTTTGTATGGACGTATGTATGGATGTATGCATGGATTTATGTATGGATGTTTGTATGGTTGCATGTATGGATGTATGTATGGATGTATGTATCGATGTATGTAAGAATGTATGTATGGGTGTATGTATGGACGAATGTATTCGTGTAGGTATGGATCTGTGTGCTGGATGTGCGTATGGAAGCGTGGATGAATGGACGGGTGGATGTATGAATGGATGGAAGTATTTATGTATGTATGGATGTGTGTATGGATGGATGGCTGTATGGATGGTTGGAAGTGTGGATGGATTGTCGTACGGACGGACGAAAGTGCGGTTGTATGGATGTATGGAATTATATATGTATGGATATATGGATGGATGGATGCATCGCATGATGGATGTCCGAATGGACGCGTTTATGGATGTAAGGTCGTGTTGATGTATGGTTGTATACATGGATGGGTGTATGAATGGTTAGATTTATGAATGGGCAGATGTATGGATAGATGGATGTATGGAAGGTTGGATGGATGGATGGATGGATGTGTAGAAAGGTGGACGTATCGATGGATTTATGTATGGATGAATGGTTGTATGGATGGATGGATGTACGGATGGATTGAGGTATGGATGGGCGGATGTACGGATGGACTGAGGTATGGATGGATGTATGTAGGGATGAATGGTTTTATGGATGGATGTATGGATGTATGGGTGTATGGATGTATGGATGTACGAATGTATGGATGTACGGATATATGGATGTATGGCATTATATATGTATGGATGTATGGATGGATGGATGTATGTGTCGATGTATGTATAGATGTAATGATGGATAGATGGATTGGTGGATGGATGTATGTATGGTTGTATGTATGGATGTATGTATGGGTGTATGAATGGATGTATGTATTGTGGTATGTATGGATGTATGGATGGATGGATGGATTGGTGGGTTGATGTATGGATGGATGGATGTATGGGTCGATCGATGTATGGATCTATGGATGTATGGAACGATCGATGTATGAATGGGTGGATGTATGGTTGCATGGATGTATGGATGGATGGCAGTATCGACAGATGGATGTATGGATGGATAGAGGTATGGATGGACGGATCTACGGATGTATGGAGGAATGGATGAATATATGTAAGTATGTATGGATGGATGGATGTATGGTTAGATGTATTTATGGATGGGAGGATGGATGGATGGATGTATGGATGCGTGTATGGAAGGGCGAATGTACGGATGTATGTATGGGTTTATGTATGGATATATGTATTAATGTATGTGCGGATGTGTCTATGCATGTATGTATGGGTGAGTGCATGGGTTTGTGTATGGATGTATGGATGTATGTATGGATGAATATATGGATCGATGTGTGTATGGGTGGATGGATTTATGGATGTATGGATGGGTGTGTGTATGGATGTATGTATGGATGTACGTATGGATGTATGTACGGATGTGAGTATGGGTGCATGTATGGATGTACGTATGGATATATGGTTGTATGGTTGGACGGATTTATGGACGCATTGATGTGTGGAAGGATGGATGTACGGATGTATGGATGTATGGATGTATGGATGGATTGACGTGTGGATGTACGGATGCATGGATGTATGGATGTGTGAGTGCTTGAATGGATGGGTGGATGGACAGAAGAACGGATGTATGTATGGATGTTTGTATGGACGTATGTATGGATTTATGCATGTATGGATGCATGTACGGATGTATGTATGGATATATCTATGGATGTATGGATGGGTGTGTGAATGGATGTATGTATGGCTTTATGAACGG
>NW_016955972.1:0-288 GCF_001483705.2 Eufriesea mexicana
AATCAATCCATCCATACATCCATACAGCCATACAAACACCCATACATACATCCATAGATACATCCATACATACATCCATACAAGCATCCATACATACATCCACTCTTCCGTCCTTTCACCGATCCATTCATTCACACACACATCCATACATTCATGCCTCCGTAAATCCGTACATTCGTACATCCTTACATTCGTACATCCATACATACATAAATCCATCCATACATACATCCATCCATTCATACCTCAATCCATGCATTCATCCGTTCATCCATACATTCATTCACC
>NW_016955973.1:0-1346 GCF_001483705.2 Eufriesea mexicana
TGGGTTATGCTGGGATATCCTGGACTTTCGCAATATGCACTGACGTTCTATGGACCTCTGCGCTCGACTGTCCCCTAATATGCCCTACTTGGCTATGGAGAGGCCAGTAATTGTGGGCTTGGCACGTTAGTTAGGAATTGGTTACCTTTGGATTTGTCAGGATAGGTCAGGTTAGTCTAGGATATCTCCTACTTTTCTTCTTTACACTTCATTGCGGCAGATTTCAGAGCTCCACTGTGCTCTAGTATATTCTGCTTGTCTCTGTGGAGGTTGGGAATTGTGGTCTCGGCTCGATTTGGCTAAGTCAGGTTGCGTCTGGTCCTACTACGTTTGGATAGGGAAGGATAGGATAGCTTTGACTTTCGTGATTTACAGTGCTATTAGGCGGATTTCTACCCTCCACGTTGCTCTACCATACTCTGCCCGACTCTGCGGAGGCCAGTAATAGGAGTCGCGGCCCGTTAGGCTTTGTTAGGTTGCGTTTGGTTGCGTTACGGCAGACTGTGTTAGGTTGGGAAAGATTTGACTTTCGTAGTATACGCTGCTATTCGGTAGATTTCTAAGCTCCACTGTGCTGTGGTATGTTCTGCTTGTCTCTGGGGATTCCAGTAACAGTGGTCTCAACATGATAGGATGAGATAGGATACGTTTGCTTAGGTTACGTTAGTCTGTGTTATCTTTGCATGGATTCGAATTATCTACTATACACAGAGTCTCTATGGATATCTGTGCTCTATTCACCTGTATTATGCTCTGCTTGGCTCTGTGGTGGCCGGCAGTACTAGTCGTGGCACGGTAGGAGGAGCTAGGTTACGTTCGGCTACGTATCGTTTTGGTTGGTTATGATACGGTAGCTTTCACTTTTGTGCTGCACACTGCTATTCATTGAATTCCAGCGCTTGCACCTACGCCGCTATTGCAGCCCATTCCAGAGCTAAGCCGAATATACCAGTGCACAGTAGGTCACTGAAGTGCGTGGCGTTGCACTGTAAAGCACAACGGTCAAAGAAAGCCTGACCTAGCCTGACCAAACCTAACCGAAACGAACGTAGCCTAACACAGAATAAGGTGCCGAGACAACTGTAGCTGTCCTTCCCAAAGCAAAGTTGAACATACCAGACCACAGGGGATCGCAGGAATCCATCGAATAGCGGTGTTTATCGTAAAGGTCAAAGCCATCATCCCCTAACCTAACCAATCGTAACGTAACCAAACGTAGCATAACCCATCCTGTCGCGCAGCGGCTACATTTGCTGGTCTCCCCAGAGTTGAGCAGTGCATAGTAGAGCAATGTATGGCGAAGGAATCCACCGAATAGCAGAGTAAAGCGCAAAAGTCAATGTTAT
>NW_016955974.1:0-601 GCF_001483705.2 Eufriesea mexicana
TCCATCCATAAATCCATCCACCAATCCATTCATCCATACATACATACATACATACATCAATACGTACATACATCCATCCATACATCCATCGGATCATACATCCATCGGATCATACATCCATCCATCCACACAAGCACACATCCATACACCCAGCGACCCATACATCTATACATCCATACATCCATCCATCCATACATCCATACATCCACAGATCCATACATCCATACATCCTTCCATTCGTACGTCACTTGTTCGATACGTCTAACCATCCATACATCCATACATACATGCATACATACAACCATAGATTCATGCATCCTAACACCTGTACACAAATACATCCATCCATCCATATATCCTGCCATTCACACATACATCCATCCATACATCCATTCACCCACACAACCTTACATCCATAAATCCATACAACCGAACGTATATACATCCATCCATTCATACATATGTACATCCGTCCATCCATAATACCTCAATCCATCTATATATCCATCAATCCACACAACCATTCATCCATACATATATCCATTCATACATCCATCTTTCCATACATCCATCCATCCATACATCCACCCATCCATACATC
>NW_016955975.1:0-286 GCF_001483705.2 Eufriesea mexicana
TATTAACCAAGCTATAACGGATTATAGACTTTGAATAGACCTATTTTCTTGCAAGTGCATGGCAGTACTTGCCATTGTATCGAAGGCGATAGGCGTTCTATTCACCAAGCTACAATAGGTTATAGATTTTGAATAGACCAATTTTCTGGCAAGTATGTGGCTGTACATGCCATTGGATTGAAGGCGTTGGGCGACCTATTCACCAAGCTATGGCAGCTTATATATTTTGAATAGACTTATTCTCTCGCAAGTAGATGTCTGTACTTGCATTTGGATTGAAGGCGTT
>NW_016955976.1:0-1544 GCF_001483705.2 Eufriesea mexicana
ACACTGATATTCGGTGCATTTCTGCACTCCATTGTCGTCTAATTTGCTCCGCTTTGCTCTGTGAAGGACAGAAGCTGCGGCCGCGACGCGTTAGGTTGAGTTAGATTACGTTTGGAGGCGTTAGGCTGAACTGGGTTAGGTTAGTATAACTTCGACTATTGTGCTCAACACAGGTGTTGTATGGACTTCTGTGCCCTATGGCGCTCTATCATATTTCGCTTGTCTCTGGGGATGCCACTGGCAGGGTTCGCGGCACGTTAGGTTGAGTTTTGTTACGTTTGGTTAAGCTAGGTTGGGATAACTTTGGTACGAATATGTTCGTCTTCTGTGCTACTCACTACAATGCGGTCTATTTCTAGGCGCTACTGTTCTCTAGCTTATTCTGCTTGGTTCTGCGGAAGCCAGCCGTAGCGATCTCGGTACGTTACGTTGAGTTACGGTACGTTCGGTTATGTTACGTTGGTTTGGGTTAGGTCTGCATTGATTTGACTTTCGTGGTATACACAGCTATTTGGTGGACTTCTGCGCTCGACATTGCTCTGCAATACTCTGCCCGACTCTGCCTCGGCCAGCAATAGTGGTCGTGTCACGATAATTTGAGTTATGTTGCACTTGGCTGGGCTACGCTTGGATAGGTTCGGTTTTGATGCCTTTAGCTTTGGTGCTATATGCTGCTATTCCTTGTATTTCTACGATGTACTGTGCTCCAGGATGTTCTGCTTGGCACTGGTGAGACCACAAGTAGTGGTCTCGGCTTGTTAAGTTTAGCTGGGCCACGTTTGTTCATGTTGGGCTTGGTCAGGTTAGGTCTGGATATACTTGGCTTTTGTGCTATACGCTGCTAATTGGTGGCTCTCTGCTCTCTACTGTGCACTAGTATATTTTGCTTGGAGCTAGGGATTCTAGCAATATTGGTCTCGGCGCCCTAGTATGAGTTAGGATGCGTTTGGTTATATTCCGGTGGGTTGTGTTAGGTGAGGATAGCCTTGACTTTTGTCCTATACACTGCTGTTCGCTGGATTTTCCTTCTCTACATTGCTCTACTATACTCGGCACGGCTCTGTGAAGGCCAGTGATAGGTGTCCCGGCAGGTTGGTCTGATTTGGGCTACGTTTGGTTATGTTAAGTGTGGTTAGGGTAGGAGACGCTAGCATTGACTCTTGTGCTATACGCTGCTCTTCGGAGAGCTTCTGCGATATGCTGTGCTTTAATTCGCACTGCTTGGCTCTGCGGAGGCAAGAGAAAGTGAATGGCGAGTTATGTTGGTCCATCCTACGTTTGGCTTGGTTAGGTTAGGTCCGGTTAGGTTAGTATATCTTCGACTATTGTGCTTTACGCGGCAACGCGGCGTTCCTCTGCGCTCTGCTGTGCTATAGTGTATTCCGCTTGGCTCTGGGGAGACCAGCGATAGTTGTCTTGGCACGCAATGTTGAGCTACGTTACGTTTGGTTGTGTTATGTCCTGTCATGTTAGGCTGCGAAAGCTTTGAGATTTGTGCTACACGCTGTTATTCGGTGGATTTCTGCGCACTGCTGTGATCAAGT
>NW_016955977.1:0-315 GCF_001483705.2 Eufriesea mexicana
CAGCCATCCATATATGCTGCCATCCACACATACATCCATCAATGCACCCATCCATCCACACAAACATACACCTATAATTCCATACATCCGTACATACATACATCCATACATTCATACATACGTACATCCGTCCATCCATACCTCAAGCCATCCACACATCCGTCCATCCACACAACCATTCATCCATACATACACCCATCCATTCGTCCATCTTTCCATACATCCATCCATTCATACATCCACCCATCCATGCTGCCACCCATCCATACATCCATCGAACCATACATCCATCCATCCATCCAACCACCCATCCAT
>NW_016955978.1:0-733 GCF_001483705.2 Eufriesea mexicana
GTCAATAAAATTGAATTTTCCTGTCAGATTCTATAGCATTGCAATGGCTATAGCATGCCAATAATATCTTTCCAACTCATTTATGCATCAAAACAAGCTCACCACGATATTAGTCGAAAGTGTCAGTAACATTGAATTTTCCAGTCGGATACTATTGCATTGCAACGGGTATCGCATGCCAATAGAACCGTCCCCCATTATTTATGCAACATAACTAGCTCACCACGATATTCGTCGAAAATGTCATCGAGATTAAATTTTCCAGTCAGATTCTACAGCAATGCAGTGGCTAGAGCGTGCCAATAGAATCTTTCCTCCTTATTTATGCAACAAAATTAGCTCACCACAATATTAGTCGAAAATGTCAACCAAATTAAATTTTCCAGTCAGATTCTACAGCAATGCAGTGGCTAGAGCGTGCCAATAGAATCTTTCCTCCTTATTTATGCAACAAAATTAGCTCACCACAATATTAGTCGAAAATGTCAACCAAATTAAATTTTCCAGTCAGATTCTACAGCAATGCAGTGGCTAGAGCGTGCCAATAGAATCTTTCCTCCTTATTTATGCAACAAAATTAGCTCACCACGGTATTGGTCGAAAATGTTAACAAAATTGAATTTTTCGGAAAGATTCTATAGCATTGCAACGGCTATACCATGACAATAGGGTCTTTCCCCCTTATTTATGCAACAAAATTAGCTCACCTCGATATTAGTCGAAAAAGTCAACG
>NW_016955979.1:0-598 GCF_001483705.2 Eufriesea mexicana
GCCAGATTCTGCAGCTTTCCAACGGCTATGGCACGCCAATACAATCTTTCATCCATATTAATGCGAGAAAGCTTGCTCACAACGATATTAGTCCAAAATGTCATTCAAATTGAATCTTCCAGACAGATTCTATAGCATTGCAATGGCTATAGCGCGGCTATAACATCTTCCCTCCTTATTTAAGCAAGAAACGCAGCTGACAACGATATTAGTCGAAAATGTAAACAAAATTGAATTTTCCACACAGATTCTATAGCACTGCAATGGCCATAGGAGGCGAATAGAATCTTTCCTCCTTATTTATGCAAGAAAGATCGCTCAGAAAGATATTAGTCCAAATGTCAATAAAATTGAATTCTGCTGCCAGATTCTACAGCATTCCAATGGCTACAGCACGCCAATAGAGTCTTCCCTCCTTGTTCATGCAAGAAATTTAGGTCACCACGATATAAGTCGAAAATGTGAATCGAATTTACGAATTTTATATTCCAGTCAGGTTTCAGAGCATTGCAACGGCCATATCACGCCAAAAGACTGCTTCCTCCTTATTTATGTAAGAAAGCAGCTCACAACGATATTATTCCATATGTCAATAAAA
>NW_016955980.1:0-656 GCF_001483705.2 Eufriesea mexicana
TATCGTGGTGAGCTAACTTTCTTGCATAAACAAGGAGGAAGAATTCTATTGGTGCGCTATTGATATGCAATGGTATATGTTCTGGCTGGAAAATTCAATTTTATTGACATTTTCGGCTATTATCGTGGTGAGCTAACCTCCTTGCATAAATAAGGAGGATAGATTCAGTGCGATAGCCGCTGCAATGCAATAGAATATTGCGGGAAAATAAAATTTTATTAACATTTTCGGCTAATATCGTACTGAGCTACTTTCTTACATAAACCATTAGGGAAGATTCAATAGGCGTGCTATAGCCATTGCAATGCTATAGTATCTGCATGGAAAATTATATTGTATTGACAATGTCGTCTAAGGTCGCGGTGAGCTAGCTTTCTTATTTAAATAAGGAGGAAAGATTGTATTGGCGTCCTATAGCCATTGCAATGGTATAGAATCTTGCAGGAAAATTAAATTTTTTTGACATTTCCGACTAATATCGTGGTGCGCTATCTTCGTTGCATGAATAAGGAGGAAAGATTCCATTTGCGTGCTATACCCGATGCGGTGATATAGAATCTGGCTGGAAAGTTCCATTTTATTGACATTTTCGATTAATATCGTGGTGAGATGACTTACTTACATGAATAAGGAGGAAACATCCTATTGGTGTGCTA
>NW_016955981.1:0-2500 GCF_001483705.2 Eufriesea mexicana
GCCAGCCACAGCGGTCGCGGGACGTTTTGTTGAGATATGCCACGTTCAGCTCGGTTAGGTTAGGACAGGTTCGGATAGTATATCTACGGCTTTTGTGCTATACACTGAAATGCAGTGGACCTCTGTGCTCTGCTGTGCTGTAGTATATTCAGCTTGGCGTTGGGGAGGCCCGCAATAGTGGCCGCGGCACGTTAGATTGAGCTGGGCTACGTTCGGTTATGTTAGGACAGGACAGTTTAGACTTTTATGCTATACACAGCTATCCGCGGATTTCTGCTCTCTACAGCGTTTAAATATTTTCTGCTTGGCTATGGCAAGTCCAGCAATAGTGGTCTCAGCACGATAGGCTGATATATGTTACGTTCGGTTAGGTTAGATTGTGTCAAGCACGGTAACTTTCGTGTTATAAACTGCTGTCCGGACGATTTCTGCGCTCGACAGTGCTGTGCAATATTCTGCTCGGCCATGGGCTGGCCAGAAATAGTGGTCGCGGCTCGTTATATTCAGTTCGGCTACTTTTCATTAGGTTCTATTATGCTATGTTTGGCTAAGGTTGCTTCGACTTTCATGCTACACACTATTATTAGGCATGTTCCAATGATCTACAGTGCCCTAATGTATTCTGCCAAGCTCTGTGGACTCCTGCAGGAGTCTTCGCAGCACGCTCTGTTAAGCTTCCCTACGTTTGGCTAGGTTAGGTTGGACAAGGTTAGGTTAGGATATCAGCGGCTTTTGTGCCATTCACGGCAGTGCGGTGGATTTCTTCGCCATGCTGTGCTCTCGTACATTCTGCTTGCCTCTGTGGAGGCCGCAGTAGTGGTGTCGTCTGGTTAGGTTGATCTAGGCTGCGATTGCATATGTAACGCTTGGCTAGGTTAGGATGGGCTACTCCGACTTTCGCGCCTTACACCGTTTTTCGGCGGATTTCTGTGATGTACTGGGCTCTTCTACATTCTACTTTGCTCTGTGGAGGCCAGGAGCAGTGGTCGCGGCACGTCATGTTGGGTTACGCTGCGTCTTGTTAGGTTAGATAATGTCAGGTTATGCTAACGTATCTTTGCCTTTTTTGCTGTTCGCTGCAGTGCGCTGGATTTCTGCGCTCTACTGTGCGCTAGTACATTCTGCTTGTCCCTGTGGGGTGCAGAAATAGTGGTGTCGTCATGTTACATTCAGATAGGCCACGTTTGGATATGTTAATCCCGGCTAGGTTGGAATATGCTACTTCGAATTTTTTGCTTTACACTGCTGTTCCTTGAGTTTCTGTGGCCTTCTTTGCTCTACTGCATTCTGCTTGGCTCTGTGGAGGCCAGATGCAGTGGTCGCGGTACGTCATACTGAGTTTTGCTACGTTTTGTTAGGTTTGGTTAGGCCTCGTTAGGTTAGAATATCTGCGGGTTTTGTTCTATTCACTGCAACGCGGTGAATTTTTGCGCTCTGCTGTGCTCTATCATATTCTGCTTGGATCCGGGGAGGCCAGCAGTAGTTTGCTCAGCACGTTTGGTTGTGTCTAGCTACGCTTGCTTGTGATACGTATGGATTGATTGGGATAGGCGACTTTGCCCTTTGTGACATCTACCGTTTTTCTGCGGATATCTGTGCTCTAATGTGCTCTAGTGCGATATGCTTGGCGCTGGATTGGCCAGCAATATTGGTCTCGTCACGTTATGTTGGGTTACACTACATTTGGATAGGAAAGGTTAGGTCAAGATAGGTCAGGATACGTTTGACTTATGTGCTGTACACTTCAATGCGGTGGATCTCAGCGCTCCGCTGTGCTCTATTGTATTCTGCTCAACTCTGCGGAGGCCAGCAATAGTGGCCGGGGTACGTTAGGTTTAGTTATGTTACGTTTGGTTATGATAAGTTTGGATATGTTAGGATGGGATAGCATTGACTTTCGTGTTATACACCACTATCCGGTGGTGTTCTGATCTCCAGTGAGCTATAATACGTTCTGCTTGGTATAGAGGGGGCTGCAATAGTGGTCTCGGAACGTTAAATTGAGATGGACAATGTTTGTGTATGACATATTTGGCTAGGTTAGGATTTGCTGCCTTGACTTTTGTGCCATTCACTGCCATTCGGCGGATTGCTGCACTCTAATGCGCTCTAATATGCTCTGCTTGGATGTGGGATGCCAGCAATATTGGTCTCGTCACTTTACGGTGGGTTACACTACGTTTGGATGTAATAGGTGTGGCCAAGTTCTGTCTGGGTATGTTTGACTTTTGCGCTATACAATGGAATGCGTTGGATTTCAACGCTATTGTGTGTTCTAGTATTTTCTGCTAGGCTATTGGGAGGCCAGGAGCAGTGGCCGCGACACGTTATGATGAAAGATGCTGCGTTCGGTTAAGTTAGGTCTGCACGTCTCTGGGTAGGCGAGCAATAACATTTTACGTTGAGGTTGGCTACGTTTGGCTACGTTTTGTTAGCATGGGTTGGGCATGGATGGACACGACATTTCCGCTATACACTGCGATTCTATGGACTTCTGCGC
>NW_016955982.1:0-1132 GCF_001483705.2 Eufriesea mexicana
GTGTACAGCACGAAAGCCAAACCAATCCACTCCTAACCCAAACTAACATAACCTAACCAAACGAAGCGTAACTCAACCAAATGAGCCGAGAGGACTATTGCTGGCCTTCAGAGAGTCCAGCAGGGAGCAGTAGAGTAATGTAGAGCGTAGAATTTCTCCGAACAGCGGTGTATAGCACAGAGGTCAATGCCATCCTATCCTAACCAAACCAATCGTAACATAAGCAGACGTAACGTAACCCTACCTAACGGTTCACGGAAACCACTGCTGGCCTCACGAGAGCTAAGCTGGGTATAGCAGAGCAATGTTGAACACAGGAATCGTCCAAATAGCAGCGTATAGCAAAAAGTGCGGGACATCCCAAACAAACCTGAGCTAACGTAATATAATCAAACGTAACCTAACTGAACGTAACGTGCCAACACCGCTACTGCTGGCCGCCCGAGGCCAAGCAGAGCATATTTGGGCGCAGTAGAGCGCAGAAAGCCGACAAATGGCAATGTATTGCACAAATGTTAAAGATATCCTATACTAACCCAACAAAACGTAATATAACCGGACGAAACCTAACAGAGCCTAACGCGCCTCGGACACTATTTCTGGACTCCCAAGAGCAAAGCCGAATATACTAGAACAAAGGAGATCGCAGAAAGCAGCCGCATTCTAGGGCAAAGCACAAAAGTCAAACATACCCTAACCTAACCGAACACAACCTGACCAAGCCTAGCGAAGCATATCACATCCTAACGTGCAGGGACCACAACTGATGGCATCCACAGCGCAAGGTGGAGCGTATTAGTGCACTGTAAGGCGAAGATGCCCACCGAATAGCAGTGTATAGCACAGAAGTCAAAGCTATCCTTTCCTAACCTAACAAATCGTAGCCTAACCGAACGCAGCCTAACTCCACCTAACGTGCCGAAACGGACCGATACCACGGTTACTGGCTTGTCTAGCGCCAAGCAGAGCATAATCGAGCAGTGCAGAGCGCAGCAGTCCACCGAATAGCAGTGTATAGCAAAAAAGTCTGAGTTGTCGTGCCTAAACCTTACCAAACGTAACATAAGCTGAAGTAACGTAACAGAATCTTACGTGCCACGACCGCCATAGCTTGTCTCACGAGAGCTAAGCA
>NW_016955983.1:0-626 GCF_001483705.2 Eufriesea mexicana
ATTTGGTTTGTCTAGGATAGGGTAGCTTTAACCTTTGTGCTATACACCGCTATTCGGTAAATTCCAGCGCTTTACTCTGCCCTAATATGCTCTGCTTGGCACTTTGGAGGCCAGCAATCGTGGACTCTGCGCGTAAGGTTGAGTTGTGTTACGTTTGTTTACGTCAAGTTTGGCTATATTAGGGAAGGATAGCTTTGACGTTCGTGCCTTGCACTGCCATTCGGTGGATTTCTGCGCTCTTCTGTGCCGCAATATTCTCTGGTTGGCTCTTGGAAGGCCGTCAACAGAGGTCTCGGCACGTTAGGTTGAGTTAGGTTACGTTCGGCTGGTTGGGATACGTTAATTTTGGTAATGATTGCATTGACTTTTGAGCTGTACACTGCTTTCGGTGGATTTCGGCGCTCTATTGTGCTCCAGTATGTTCTGCTTGGCGCTGGGATGGCCAGCGGCAGTGGTCTCGGCAGAGTGGTCTCGGCTAGTTAGCTTGAGTAAAGTTACGCTTGGTTTCGTTACGTTTGGTTAGATTAGGACGGGTTCGCTTTACTTTTGTGCTATACAATGCCAATCGGTTGACTTCTGCCCTCTGCTGTGCTCTAATATTTTCTGCTTGCCTTGAGAGGCCAGCA
>NW_016955984.1:0-1024 GCF_001483705.2 Eufriesea mexicana
ATCTCGCTGGAGAATTCAATTTTACTGACATTTTCGACTAATATCGTGGTGAGGTTACTTTATTTCATATATAAGGAGAAAAGATTCTATCGGCGTGCTATAGCCATTGAAATGATATAGAATCTGGCTGGAAAATTCAATTATATTGTCATTTTCGACTAATATAGTGGTGAGCTAACGCTCTTGCATAGATTAGGGTGATAGTTTGTATTGGTGTGCTATAGCCGTTGCAATGTTTTTGAATCTGGCAGGAAAATTCAATGTTTTTTACATTTTCGGCTAATATCGTGGTGAGTTAGCTGTCTTACATAAATAAGGAGGAATGGTTCCATTTTCGTGCTATAGCCATTGTAATGGTTTGGAATCTGGCTGGAATATTCAATTTCATTCGCATTTTCTACAAATATCGTGGTGCGCAAACTTTCGTGCATACATAAGGAGGAAAAAACCTATTGAGGTGCTATAGCCATTGCATAGCTATAGAATCCGGCTGGAAAATTCAATTTTATTGACATTTTCGACTAATAACGTGGTTAGCAAGCTGTCTAATGGTTAGCTAGCTGTCTTGCATAAATAAGGAAGGAATATTCCTTTGGCGAGCTTTAGCCATTGCAATGCATTAGAATCTGGCTGGAATATACAATTTTATTGACATTTTCGACTAATAACATGGTTAGCTAGCTCTCTTGCATAAATAAGGAAGGAATATTCCTTTGGCGAGCTTTAGCCATTGCAATGCATTAGAATCTGGCTGGAATATACAATTTTATTGACATTTTCGACTAATATCGTGGTGAGCTAGCTCTCATGCATAAATAAGGTGGAAAGGTTCCAATCGCATGCTATGGCCATTGCCATGCTATAGAACCTGGCTGGAATATTCAATTTCATTAACATTTTCTACTAATATCGTGGTGAGGTTACTTTGTTTCATATACAAGGAGAAAAGATTCTATCGGCGTGCTATAGCCATTGCCATGCTATAGAATCTGGCTGGAATATTCAATTTCATTAACATTTTCTA
>NW_016955985.1:0-541 GCF_001483705.2 Eufriesea mexicana
CATCCTCCCCTATCCTCGCCAGACGTAACATATCCAAACGTAGCCTAACCATCCTGACACGACAAGACCAACTTTCCTGGCCCACACGGACACAAGCAGGTTGTATTAGAGAACTCTGGTGCGCAGAAATCCACTGCATTGCAGTGAATAGCACAAAAGCCGAAGATATCATGATATATCCTTACTTAACCTAACCTAACACAACGTAGAATAGCTGAACATGAGGTGCCGCGAACACCGCTCCTGGCCTTCCCTGAGCCAAGCGGAGTGTAGCAGAGCACAATAGAACGCAGGCACCCACCGAATAGCTGTACAGCACGAAGGAGGAGGTAGCCTATCGCAACCTAGCCAGACATAACGTAACCATTGCTGGCCTCGACAAAGGCAAACAGAATGTACCAGAACACAGCAGTGCGCAAAAACTCACACTACAGTGAATAGCACAAAAGTCGAAAATGCCCAAACCAACCAGACCCATCATAACCTAACCAAATGTAACATAGCTCAACCTAACGTGACGAGATCAATACCGTTGGCCTTC
>NW_016955986.1:0-985 GCF_001483705.2 Eufriesea mexicana
AATTGCAATGCCGTAGAATCTTGCTGGAAAATTCAATTTTATTGACATTTTTGACTCATATCGGGGAGTGCTAACTTTCTTGCATAAATAAAGTGGAAAGAATCTAATGGCGTGCTACAGCCATTGCAATGCACTGGAGTGTGGCTAGAAAATTCAATTTTACAGACATTTTCGACTAATATCGTGGTTTGCTACCTTTCTTGCATAAGTATGGAGTAAATATTCTATCGGCGTGCTATAGGCTCTGCAATGCTATAGAATCCGGCAGGAAAGTTCAATTTTATTGACAGTTTCGACTAATATCGCGGTGAGCTACCTTTCTTGCCTAAATAAGCAGTGTAGACTCTATTCTCGTGCAATAGACGTTGCAATGATATAGAATGTGGTTTGAAAATTTAATTTTATTGGCATTTTCGACTACTATCTTGGTGAGCAAACTTTCTTGTATAAACATGTGGGAAAGATTATATTGGCGTGTTATTGGCATTGCAATGCTATAGAATCTGGCAGGAATGTTCAATTTGATTGACAGTTTCGAATAATATCGTGGTGAGCTACCTTTCTTTCCGAAATAAGCAGTGTAGATTCTATTGGCGTGCTATAGAGATTGCAATGATATAGAATGTGGTTGGAAAAGTTCAATTTTATTGTCATTTTCGACTAATAACCTGGAGAGCTAACTTTCTTGCATAAATAAGTGGGAAGGATCCAATTGGCGTGCTACATCCGTCGCAATGCTATAGAATCTGTCTGGAAAGTTCAATTTTATTAACATTTTCGACTAACATCGTGGTGAGCTTACTTTCTTACATAAATAATGATGAAGGATTCTATTGGCGTGCTATATCCTTCGCAATGCTATAGGCTCTGGCTGGAGAGATCAATTTTGTTGCCATTTTCGACTAATATTGTGGTGAGCTATCTTTCTTGCATAAATAAGGAGTGAAGGTTCTACTGGCGTGCTATAGCCAATACAATGATGTAG
>NW_016955987.1:0-523 GCF_001483705.2 Eufriesea mexicana
ATGGATGCATGTATGTATGGGTGTATGGATGTATGTATGCATGGATGTATGGATGTATGGATGAATTTTTGTATGGACGGGATGATGTATGAATGGATGGATGTATGGAAGGACAGATGTATGTCTGTATCGATGTGCGGGTGGATGAATGGATTCGTGGAAGAACTGAAGTGTGTATGAATGGATGGGTGGAAGAACAGATGCATGGATGGATGGAATGTCGTATCTATAGATGCATGTACGAATGTATGTATGGATATATCCATGGATGTATGTATGGATGTGTGTATGGATGTATTTATGGATTTGTGTATGGATGTATGTGTGGATGTATGGATGAATGGACGTGTGTATGTGTGTATGTATGGATGTATGTATCTACGTATGGATGCATGTGTGGATGGATGGTTGTATGGTTGGACGTACTTAGGGATGTATGGATGTGAGGATGTATGGATGTATTGATGTACGAATGTATGGATGTACGGATGTGTGGATGTATAGATGTATATATGTATGGATG
>NW_016955988.1:0-714 GCF_001483705.2 Eufriesea mexicana
TTGCCATTGGATTGAAGGCGTTAGGCGATCTATTCACCAAGCCATAACAGATTTTAGATTTTGTATAGACCTATTCCTTGGCAAGTAGCTGGCTGTACTTGCCATTGGACTGAAGGTGTAAGGCGACCTATTCACCAAGCTATAACAAATTATATATTTTGAATACACGTATTCTCTTGCAATCTATTCACCAAGCAATAACAAATTATATATTTTGAATACACGTATTCTCTTGCAAGTAGATGGCTGTTCTTGCCATTGGATTGAAGGCGTTAGGCCAACTATTCACCAAGCTATAACAGATTATAGATTTTGTATAGACCTATCCATGGGCAAGTAGATGGCTGTACTTGCCATTCGATTGGATGCGATTGGCGATCTATTCACCAAGCTATAAAATGTTATAGATCTTGAATAGACCTATTCTCTGGCATGAAGGTGGCTGTACTTGCCATTGGATTCGAGGAGTTAGGATATCTATTCCCCAAGCTGTAACAGACTATAGATTTTGAGTAGACATATCCACTGGCAAGAAAATGTCTGTACTTGTCATTGGATTGGAGGCGATTTGCGATCTATTCACCATGCAATAACAGACTATAGATTTTGTATAGACCTATTTTCTGGGAAGTAGAAGTCGGTACTTGCCATTGGGTTGAAAGCGTTTGGCTATCTATTCTCCAAGCTATAACAGATTATAGATTGGAATAGACC
>NW_016955989.1:0-645 GCF_001483705.2 Eufriesea mexicana
TATTGCTGGGATCTCCAGATACAAGCGGAACGTGTTAGAGTACAGTAGAATGCAGAAATCGAACGAAAAGAAATATATAGCACAGAAGTCAAGGCTACCGCAAAGCTAGACTAAGCGAACATAGCATAACACAATATAACATCTAGCGACCTCTATTAGTGGCCTCCTTGGGGTCAAGCAAAGCATATTAGAGCACATTAAAGCGCAGATATCCGACGAATAACAGTATATATAGCAAAAGTTAGGGGCACCTGTCCTAAGCTAGCCGAACGTAACATAGCACAGCCTAGCGGGCCGCGATCTCTATTGCTTCCCCACACAGGGCCAAGCAGAATATAGTAGAGCAGATTCGAGGGCAAAAATCGTCCGAACTGCTGTGGATAGCACGATAGTCGAAGATAACCTGGCGGAGTTCAACCAAATCGAACCAAACCATACGTGACATATCCCAGCCTAACGTGCCGGGGCCACTAATGTTGCCTCCCCCCCCGCGAAGCAAGCAGGAAATGCATAGACCCAGTAGATAGCAGAAGTCCGCGGAAAGCTGCGTACAGCGCAAAAGTCTATACTACCCTATCACATCCTCGTCAAACGTAACATAACCGGAAGCATTATAGCTCAAACTAGCGTGCCGAGACAACTATT
>NW_016955990.1:0-308 GCF_001483705.2 Eufriesea mexicana
TAGCAATAGTGGTCGTGTCACATTAGGTTTATTTGGGTTGTGTATGGCTATGTTACGCTTGGTTGGGTCAGTAGATGGAAGCTGGGACTTTTGTGGTATGGTCAGATATTAGGCGGATTTCTGCGCCTCACAGTACTCTAATGTTTTTAGCTTGCCTCTGGCAAGGCCAGCAACTGTGGTCTTGGAACGTTAAGGTGAGTGGGGTTACGTTCGGATATGTCGTTTTAGGGTAAGTTTGGTCAGGTTAGCTTTAACTTTTGTGTCGTACGCTGCTATTCGGTAGAGTTCTGCGCCCTACAGTGCCCTAG
>NW_016955991.1:0-892 GCF_001483705.2 Eufriesea mexicana
TCCTCCTTATTCATGCGAGAAGGTTTGCTCACCTCGATATAATCCGAAATTGTCAATAAAATTGAACTTTCCTGTCATATTCTATAGCAACGCATTGTCTATATCACGCCAATATAATTTATCGGCTTTACCTATGCGAGGAAGTTAGTTCACCACGATATTAGACGAAAATGTATATAAAATTGATCTTTCCAGTTAGACTCCATTGCATATTAATGGCTACAGCACGCCAGTAGAATCTATCCGCCTTATTTATGCGAGGAAGTTAGTTCACCACGATATTAGTCGAAAATGTCAATAAAATGCACCATTCCATTCAAATTCTATTGCATTGCAATGGCTACAGCACGCCAAAAGAACCGTTCCTCCTTAGTTAAGCTTGAAAGCTTGCTCACTACGGTGTTAGTCGAAAATGTCAATGAAATTGGTATATCCTGCAGCCTCTATTGCATTGCAATGGTTATAGCAAGCCAAAAGTATCTTTCCTACTTATTCATGCAAGAAGGTGTGCTCACCATGATATTATTCGGAAATATCAACAAAATTGAACTTTCCAGTCAGATGCTATTGCATTACAATGGCTATAGCACGCCAATCGAATTTATCCTACTTATTTATGCGAGGAAGCATGTTCACCACGGTGTTAGCCAAAAATGTCGATAAAATTGAACTTTCCAGACCGACCCTATTGCACAGCAATGTCTATAGCACGGCAACAGGATATTTCCTCCTTATTTATGCGAGAAGGTTTGCTCGCCGCGATATAAGACGAAAATGTCATTAAAATTAAACTTTGCAGACAGATTCTATAGCATTGCAATGGATACAACACGACAATAAGATCATTCTTCCTTATTGATGTGAGAAAGCTTGCTAACGAAGATATTAGTCG
>NW_016955992.1:0-4482 GCF_001483705.2 Eufriesea mexicana
TCGAAACCCCAGAGTCGTGCAGAGTATAATAGAGCAATGTAGAGCGCAGAAATCCACCGAATAGCAGTGTATAGCACAAAAGTGGAGGATATCCTAGCCTAACCTGGCCTAACCTAACCTAACCATACGTGACATAGCTCAACATAACGTGCCGAGACCGCTATTGCTGTCCTGACAAGAGCCAAGCTAAAAATATTACAAAACGGTAGAGCGCAGAAATCCGCAGATAGGAGTGTATAGCACGGAAGTCTGGGCTACCCTATCTTAACCCAGCCTAACACAACATAACCGAGCGCAGCATAGCCCAACTCAACTTGCCGATAACCATATTGCTAGCTTCCTCAGGGCCAAGCGGAATATACTAAAGCACAGCAGAACGGAAGAATTGGACGCACTTCAGTGAATAGCACAAAAGCCGTATATATCTTAACATAACTTGACCTCACCTAACCCAAACGAATGATTCATAGCTGAAAGTAACGTGCAGCGGCCGCTGCTCCTGGCTTCCCCGTAGCAAAGCAGAATGTAGTAGAGCGCAGCAGATCACAGAAGTCCACCGGCTAGCTGTCTTTGTTACGACAGTCAAAGCTGCAATAACCGAACTTAGCCTAACCTAGGCTAAGCAAACGGAAGCGAACACAACATAGCTTGCCACGATATATATTGCTTGCTCCCCGGAATCGGGCAGAGTATAGTAGAGCAATGTAGAGAGCAGATATCCGCCGGACAGCCGTGTACAGCACAAACGTCAAAGAAATCCTAGCCAAGCCTTCCGAACGTAACCAAACGAACCGATGACTAACTAAACCAAACGTGCAGAGACCACCATTACTGGCCAGCCGAGAGACAAGCAGCGCATATTAGAGCACTGTAGATTGCAAAAGCACAGCTAATGTCAGTGTATGGCGCAAAATTCTAGTCCATTTTATCCTAGCTTGGCAAAGCGTAGCACAAGGAAACGTAGCATAACCCTACCTAACGTGCCGGGGCCACTATTGCTGGTCTGCCCAGTGCCATGCAGAATAAACCAGAGAAGAGTAGAGCGGATATATCCACCGCACTGAAGCGCATAGCACTACAGACAAACATACCCTAACCTAACATCACGCAACCTAACCTAACCGAACGTTGTCTAACTGATCGTAGCGTGGCGAGACCAATATTGCTGTCCTCCCCAGATCCAAACAGAGTATAACAGAGCAGAGTATATCGCAGTAATCCGCCGCATTGCACGGTACAGCACAAGTCGAGACCAATCCTATCCTAATGTAACCAATCGTACCACAATCAAACGTAACCTATCTAAAAATAAAGATATTCGAACTCTATTTCTGACCTCCTCAGAAGAAAGCAAAATATACTAGCGCACGGTAGAGCGCAGAAGTCACCAGCATTGCAGTGCAAAGCACAAAGTGAAAGATACCCAGACCTAACCTCACCCAACATATCCTACACAAACGTTGTGTAACTCAACCTAACATGCCGAGACCACCATTGATGGCATCGCCATATCCAACCAGAATATACTAGAGCAAAGCAGAGCGCATAAACCCACTGCAATGCAGTGTATAGCAAAAAGGTCAAACACACCTGACCTAAGGCCTGCCAAACCTAACTTACTAAAGTGTAGTGCAACGCAACATAATGCGACGAGACCAATATTGTTGGCATTTCCATAGCCAAGCAAAACATATTAGTTCACACTAGGAAGCAGAAATCCACCGAAGAGCAGTGTATAGCGCAAAAGTCGAAGCTATCGTATCCTAACTTAACCAAACTTAACATAAGCATACATAATGTATCTAAAAATAACGCACCGGGACAACCGTTGCTGGCCGCCTCAGAGCCAAGCAAAATATACTACAGCAACGGAGAGCGCAGGACACCGCCGAACATCGGCGTACAGCGCAAAAGTCAAAATCATCCTAACCGAACCTAACCTAACCTAACATAGCCAAACGTGAACTAACTCAAACTTTCGTGCCACGGCAGCCATTGCTGGCCTCCCCAGAGCAGGGTTGATTATAGTAGAGCAACGAGGGGGGCAGGAATCAACCGAATAGCAGTGCATAGCACAAAAGTCAAAGTTATCCTATTCTAACCTAGCTAAACTTAACAAAGCCAAACGTAACTGAACACAACCTAACGTACCTAGAACACTACTGCCGGCCTCCCCATCACCAAGCGGCACATATTAGAGGAGAGTGGGGGCCGAGGTAAATAGAATGGAAGTGTATAGCAGAAAGGTAGAAGCTATCCAAGCCTCACACATGCCAGCGTAGCATAGCCCAACGTATGCTGACTCAACCTTACGCGCCGCAGCCACAATTACTGGTCTCCCCAGAGCAAAGCATGGCGTATTAGGGCACAGCAGAGCGGTAACATCCACCGTACAGCCGCGTGTAGCGCCAAAGTCATGGCTACCCTGTCCTAACGAAACTAATCGCAACATCGCCAAACGTAACAGAACTCTGCTTAACGTGCCGCCACCACTATTGCTGGCTACCTCAGAGGCCAGAAGAGCGTATTAGAGGGGAGGAGAGCGCGGAAATGCATACAATAGCCGTGTGCGGCTGAAAAGTCAAGCCTATCCAAGAATAAGCCGTGCCAACCATAACCTATCCAATCGTACACTACCACAACCCAACCTTCCGAGTCCATTAATGCCTATCTCCCCAGAGCCAACAGAATATACTAGAGCACAGTGGAGCGCAGCAATCCACCGCACAACACTGTACGCCACGGCAGCCAGAGCTATCCCTACGAAAACCAACCAAACCTAGCATAGCCGAACGTACCATAGCTCAACCTGACCTGCCGCGACCTATATTCCTGGCGTACCCAGACGAAAGCAGGGCGTTGTAGCGCACAGTAGAGCGCAGGAGGCCATATAATCTCTGCGTATCGCAGAAAAATCAAAGACATCCAAGCCTTATCCATGCCAACATAAACTAACCAAACGAACTTCTGTGTGTAGCAAGATGGACTAAGTTACCCTAAATGAACTTATCTTAATCCAACCTAGCCAAACGTAACCTAACTCAACTTAGCGTGCCACGACCACAATTGCTCGCATCCTGAGAGTCGAGCAGACCTCAGTAGAGCAATGTAGAGCGCAGAAATCCACCGAATAGACGTGTAAAACGCAAAGGTCAGAGCAATTCACGCCAAACGTAACCTAACCAAACCTAACGTGCCACGAACACCATTGCTCGCATCGCCAAGGTCGAGTAGAGCAGAGCAGAGCAAGGAAGTGCGCATAAATCCAGCGAATACCGTCATACAGCTCAAAAGTCGAAGTCATCCTAACCAAGCCATGTCTAACCCGACCTAACAAAGCGCAGATTAACTGAACCTAACGTGCTGAGACCTCTATTGCTGGCATCGGCAGAGACAAGCAGAACACATTACAGTACAGTTGAGCGCAGAAATCCACCGAATAGCAGTGTATAGCACCGAAGTTGTGGGCATCCCAACCAAGCCTAACCTAACCTTACCTAGACGAACGTAACCTAAATCAACCTATCGTGCCACGACCGCCATTGCTGGCCTCCCCAGAGTCGAGTAGAGTGCAGTAGAGCAACGAAGATAGTAGAAATCTAACGAATAGCGGTGTATAGCACGAAGTCAAAGTTACCCTATCCTAACCTAACCTAACGCGACACAACCGAATGAAACTTAACACAACCTAACGTGCCTAGAACACTACTGCCGGCCTCCCTACCGCGCAGCAGCACATATAACAGGAGAGTGGGGCGCAGAAGTCAATAGAATGGCTATGTATATCAGAAAGGTCAGAGCTACCCAAAAATATCCCATGCAAACGTAACCTAACCTAACGTAACCTATCCTAACCTATCGTGCCGCGGCCACTGTCTGTGGACAGCTAAGGTGAAGGCGGGAATATTAGGGCGCAGTAGAGCAGAGAATTCCATCGAAAGCTGTGTATAGCGTAAAGGTCATGGCTATCATGTCCCAACTCGGACAATCGCAACATTGCCAAACGTAACAAAATTCAACCAAATGTGCCACTACGTCTACTGCCGGCCTCCCCAGAGTCAAGCAGAACGTACTAGAAGAGAGTAGGGCGCAGAAATCCACCGAATAACAGTTTATACCACGAAGTTCGAAGCTACGCTAACCTAACACAGAATAACGTACCCTCACCAAACGTAGACTATCAAATCCTGACGCGCCAACGCAATTATTACTGGTTTCCCAGCAGCCGAACTGAGTATGGTAGAGCAACGCAGTGTGCATAAATCCACTTAACAGCTGTGTATAGCACGAAAGTTAAAGCCAGCATTTCCTAACCTAGCAGATCGTAACAGAACCAAACGTAACATAACTCAAAGTAACGTGCCGCGGCCAATACTGCTGGCCCCACAGATTCGAGCAGAGTATAGTAGAGAATAGTTCAGCGCAGTATTCCACCGTATAACAGTGTTTAACGCGAAAGACAAAGTTATCAAAGCCTAACCC
>NW_016955993.1:0-590 GCF_001483705.2 Eufriesea mexicana
GCTTGGCTCCGGGGAGGACGGAAGCAGTGGCCGCCGTAAGGAAAGTTGTGTTATGCTACCTTTTGTTTGGTTAATTTATGTCAGGTCGGGTCAGGATGCCTTCGAGTTATGTGCTGTACACGACAATGGGGTGGATTTCTGAGCTCTGCTTTGCTCTAGTACATTGTGCTTGTCTCTGTGAAGGACAGAGACAGTGGTCCTGTCATAATAGGCTGGGTTACGCTACGTTTGGTTACGTTATGTTCGGCTAGTTTGGGGTAGGCTACTTTGACTTTTGTTCTGTACACTGCTATACGGTGGATCCCTGCCTTCTACGGTGCTCTGGTATGTTTTGCACGGCTGTGGGGAGTCCCGCAGTATTGGTCTCGCCACGATATGCTCAGTTACACTGCATACGGTTCGGTTATGTTAGGCCAGGATGGGATGAGGTACCTCGACCCTTGCTCTATTCGCTGCTATTCGGTGGATTTCCACGCTCACCTGCTATACTCTACCCGACCCTGGGGAGGACATTAACAGTGGTCTCAGCACGATAGCTTGTATTACGCTATGTTTGGCTCTGTTACTTTCGCATGGGTTAGGTGCGGATA
>NW_016955994.1:0-5970 GCF_001483705.2 Eufriesea mexicana
TACGCTTGGGTGTGTTACGATTATTTAGGTTAGGAGAGGGTAGCTATGACTCTAGTGCTATTGTCTGCTCTTAGGTAGATTCCTGCGCCCTACAGTGCTTTAATGTGACCAGCTTGGTTCTGGCAATGCAAGCAATAGTGATCTCGACACGTCACGATGAGTCAGGCTACGTTCGGTTAGGTTGCGTCAGGCTCAGTTTGGTCAGCGTAGCTTTATCTTTTATGCTGTACACTGCTATTCGGTACATTCTTGCACTCTACTGTGCTCTATTATGCCCTGCATGACTCTGGGAAAGGCAGCAATGACGGTCTAGGCAGGGTTAGGCAATGTTTGGCTATGTTCTGTTCGTTTGGTTTAGTTTCGTTTAACTCTGACTTTTCCGATATACACTGCGATTCTATGGACTTCTGCGTCCTAGACTCCACTAATATGTCGAGCTTAGCTCTGTGGAGGGCTACAAGAGGGGGATCGGCACGTTAGGTTAAGTCAGTTCATATTTGGCTTTGTTCCGTTTGTTTGGGTTAGTCATGGCTGGCTTTGACTTTCCTGATGTACACTGCGATTATATGGACTCCTGCGTTCTACTCTCCTCTGGTTTGTTCCGCTTGGCTCTGGGGAGGACAGAAATAGTTGTTGCGGCGCGTTGGGTTTAGTTACGTTACGCTTGGTTCTGTTACGGTTGGCTATGAGACGAGAGGATAGCTTCGACTTTTGTGCCATTTTCTGCTATTGGCTGGATTTCAGCACCGTACAGTGCTATAGTGTTTTCAGCTTGGCTCTGGCAAGGCCAGCAGTACTGGTAACGGCGCGATAGGTTTAGTTATGCTATGTTTGGGTATTTCCTGTTGGTTTGGGTTACGTTTGGGCAGCTATGACATTTCTGATTTACACACCGGTTCTATGAATTTCTGCGTTCTATTCTCCACTAACGTCTCCCGCTTGACTCAGGGGCGGCCGGCAGTAGCGGTCGCGGCACGATTGGTTGAGTTAGGGTACGTTTGGTTATGTTACCGTTTGTTAGGATAGGAGAGGATAGATTTGACTCTAGTGCTATAGTCTGCTATTGGGTGCATACGTGCGCCCCACAGTGATCTAACACCTTCAGCTTGGCTCTGGGAGAAAAAGTATTAGTGGTCTCTGCAGGTTATGCTGATTCATGTTACGTGCGATTAGGTTGGGTTTGGTTATGTTTTATCCTGCGTAGATCTAACTCTCGCTCTGTACACTGATATATGGTAGATTTCGGCGCTCTACTGTGCTATAGTACGTCCTGCATTGTTCTGTGGCGGGCAGCAATAGCGGTATCGGCAGGACAAACCGAGTCAAGCTATATTTGGATATGTTCTGTTGATTTGAGTTAGGCTTGGGTAGCATGGACTTTTCAGACACACTGCGATTATATGGATTTCTGAGCTCTAATCTCCACAAACGTGTTCAGCTTGAATCTGGGGTGGCCTGCAAAAGCGGCAGCGGCACGTTGCGTTGAGTTAGGTTACGTTTGGTCCTGTTATGGTTGATTTTGTTAGGGGAGGATAGCTATGACCTTAGTGCTATGGATGCGGTTAGGTGGATTTCTGCGCACTACCGTGCTCCAACATCCCCAGCTTGGTTCTGCTAAGGCCAGCAGTAGCGGCCTCGGCTCGTTATGAGGAGTCAGGTTACGATCTGTTAGGTTGGGACGGGATAAGTATGGTAAGTATAGCTTTAACTTTTGCCCTGTACACTGCTATTCGGTGGATTTCTGCGCTCTGCTGTGCTCTATCATATCCAGCTTGGATCTGTGGACGGCAACCACAGCGGTCTCTGCACGTCTGGTGCAGTTAGTGTACGTTTGACTATGTTCCGTTGGTTTGGGTTAGGCTTGGGTAGCTCAGACTTTTCAGATGTTGACCGCGATTCTATGGATTTCTGCGTTCTGCAATCCACTAATCTTTTCTGCTTGGCCCCGGGGTGGCCAGCAGTAGTGGTCGCGGCACGTTAGGTTGAGATAGGTTACATTCTGTTATGTTACGGTTAGTTACGTTAGGAGAGGATACCTCTGTCTTTAGTCACATTGTCTGCTATTATGTGGATTTCCGCTCCTCCCAGTGCTTTAATTTTTTCTGCTTGCCTCTGGGAAGGCCAGAAATAGTGGTTTCGGCGCGTTATGTTCAGTCAGGTTACGTTCGGTTAAGTTGGGTTACTCTAAGTTTGGTAAGGATAGCTTTAAATTAGTGCTGAATACTGCTGTTCGGTGTGTCTCTGCGCTCTGCTGCGCTCTAGTATACCCTGCTTGAATCTGGGGAGGGCAGCAATAGTGGTCGCGGCAAGTTTGGTTGTGTTACCTTACGTTTGGTTATATAGCTGTTAGGATAGGAGGGATAGCTTTGACCTTAGCGCCATAGTCTGCGATTACGTGGATCTCTGCGCCCCACTGGGCTCTAATATTTTCAGCTTTACTCTTGGAATGCCAGCAAATTGTGGTCCGGCATGTTACGTTGTATCAGGTTGCGTTCGGCTAGGTTACGTTGGACTAAGTTTGGTAATGGTAGCTTTAATTTTCGTTCTTTACACTGATGTAAGGCGGATTTCTGCGCTCGACTGCGCTCTAGTATATCCTGCTTGGCTCTGATGGGGGGGGGGGCAGAAATAGCGTTCTCGGCACGTTAGTTGGAGCTAGGTTATGTCGGTTACGTTTTGTGGTTGGGGTTACGTTTGTGTGGCGTTGAATTTTCAGGCATATACTGCGATTTTATGAATTTCTGCGTTCTACTCCCCACTAATGTGTTCTGGTTGGCTCTAGGGAGGCCAGCAATAGTGGTCGCGGCACGTTAGTATTTGTAAGGTTACTTTTGTTTATTTTACGATCGATTACGTAATGAGTGGATAGATTTCACTTTAGTGCTATAGTCTTCTGTTAGCCGTATTTCTGCGCCCTTCAGTGCTCTAATATTTTCAGCTTTACTCTGGAAAGGCCAGCAATAGAGGTCTCGGCAGGTTACGGTGATTCACGTTACGCACTGTTGGGCTGGGTTAGGCTATGTTTGGTCAGGATATCTTTAACTTTTGTGCTTTGCACTTCTATTCGGGGAACTTCTGCGCTCTGCTGTGCTGTAGTATGTCCTTCTTGGCTCTGGCGGGGTGGGGGGGCAGAAATAGCGGTTTCGGTACGT
Source organism: Eufriesea mexicana (assembly GCF_001483705.2). NCBI lineage: Eukaryota > Metazoa > Arthropoda > Insecta > Hymenoptera > Apidae > Eufriesea > Eufriesea mexicana. The sequence goes on from NW_016955994.1 coordinate 3,153, forward strand.
AGGCTTGGTTAGGCTATGTCTGGTTATGTTATGTTGGTTTGGTTTGGGCTTGCGTAGCTTTGACTTCTGTGGTTACACTGCGATTCCATTGATTTCTCAGTTCTGCTCTCCACAAATGTGCTCTGCTATGCTCTGTGTAGGCCAGTCGTAATGGTCGCGGCAAGATAGGTTAAATTAAGTTACGTCTGGTTATTTTACGGCTTGTCAGGTTAGGAGAGGGTAGCCTTTACTTTAGTGCTATTATCTGCTATTAGGAGGACAACTGCGCCCGGCAGTGCTCTAATATTTTCAGCTAGGCTCTGGGAATGCCAACAATTGCGATCTCAGCACGTCAGGCTTGGTCAGGCTGTATTTGGTTTGCTCTGTTGCTTTGCGTTAGGCATGGGTAGCTTTGACTTTCCCGATATACACTGCGATTCTATGGGTATCTTCGGTCTACACTCCACTAGCGCGTTCTGCTTGGATGTGGGGTGGCCAGAAATAGTGCTGGCGGCACGTTAGGTCGAGGTAGGCTACTTTCGTTTATGTTACGTATGGATAGATTAGGATATGATAGCTTTGCCTTAGTGCTATGGTCTGCTATTAGGTGGCTTTCTGGTCTCAACAGTGCTCTAACATTTTCAACTTGGCTCTGGGAATGCCAGCAATAGCGCTATCGGCACGTTATGTTTAGTCACTTTACTTTCTGTTATGCTGGATTAGGCTAAGTTTGGTTAGGATAGCTTCAACTTCTGTGCTGTAAACTGCTGTACGGCGAATTTCAGCGCTCTACTGTGCCCTAGTATGACCTAGTTGGCACTGGGAGATCAGCAATAGCGGTCGCGGCACGTTAGGTTGAGTTGGACAATGTTTGGATATGTTCAGTCGGATTCGGTTAGGTTTGGATATCTTTGACTTTTCTGATATACGCTGCGATTCTACGGATATCTGTAATCTACTCTCCACTAGTGTGTTCTGCTTGTCTCCAGGGAGGCCAGCAAATGTTGTGCCGGGTCGTTAGGTTGGGCTAGGATGCGTATCGTTATACGTTTGGCTTGGTTACGATGGGATATTTTCCTCTTTTGTGCTGTACGCTGCCCTTCGGTGGATTTCTGCACTCTACATTGCTCTGCTGTACTCTGCTCGAATCCCGGGAGGCCAGCAATAGTGGCCGCGGCTCGATAGGTTGTGATATTTTCAGTTCGTTTATGCCAGGTTTGGCTAAGTTTGGTTGGGATACCTCTGACCTTTTTGCTATACACTGCCACTTGCTTGATATCAGCGTCCGACATTGCACTGCTATACTCTGCCTGGCCCCCTTGAGGCCAGCAATAGTGGTCGTGGCATCACATGTTGTGTTGCTTTGCGCTTGGTTGTTACATTTGAATAGCTTAGGAGGTGTAGCAGTCACTTTTGCGCTCTGCACTGCTATTCGGTGGATTTCTGCACTCGCCACTGCTCTAATATGCTCTGCTTTGCTCTGGGCAGGTCAGCAATAGTGGTCTCGGCACGTTAGGTTGCGATAGTTAATGTTTGGTTACGTTACGCTTGGTTAGGTTAGTATAGGACAGCTCCGACATTTGTGCTATACACTGCTATATAGTGAACTGCTGCGCTCTGTTGTGGTGTAATATGTTCTGCTTGTCCCTGTGGAGGCCAGCTATAAAGTCTCGGCACGCTAGGTCGAGTTAGGTTACCCGTGGCTAGGCTACGATAGGCTAGGTTTGGCTAGGGTAGCCATGACATAAGTGCTGCACACTGCTGTTCGGTAGATATCTGCGTCCTGCATTGCTCTACTGATATCTCCTTGTCTGTGTGGAGGCCAGTAATAGCGGCTGTGACACGATCGTTTGAGACAGTTTTCGTTTGGTTGGGTTAGGTTAGGTTACGTTTGGTCAAGATTGCTTTGACTTTTGTGCTATACACTGCTATTCGGTGGATTTCTGCACCCTACTGTGCCCTAGTATGTTCTGCTTGGCTCTGTGGCGGCAGGCAATAGTGGTAGGGTCGCGACAGTATGAGGTGTGTTACGTTTTGTTATGTTACGTTTGGTTGGGCAAGGAGAGGATAGCTTTGACTTTTGTGCTATACACTGCTATTCGGTGGACTTCTGCTCTCTATATTGTTCCACTATACTCTGCTCGACTCTCGAGATGAAAGAAATAGTGTTCTCGGCACGTCATGTTGAGTCATGTTACGTTCGATTCAGTTGGGTTAGGCTAAGTTAGGTCAGGATAGACTTTACTTTCGTGCTATACACTACCATTCTGTGGACATCTGCGCTTTACTCTCCTCTAATATGGTCTGCATATCGCTGGGGAGGCCGACAACGGTGTTCCCGGCACATTAGGTTGAGTTAGGTTACGTTCGGGTAGTTTAAGTTTCGTCGGGTGGGGACAGGATAACTTTGACTTTTGTGCTATACACTGCTGTTCGGCGGATTTCCGAGCTCTACATTGCTCTACTATATTCTGCTCATCTCTGGGCATGCGAGTAATAGTGGTTTCGTCCCGTTAGATACATTGCTGTACTATATTCTGCTCATCTCTGGGCATGCGAGTAATAGTGGTTTCGTCCCGTTAGGTCGAGATATGTCAAGTTTGGTTAGGTTAAGCTTGTTTTGGTTAGCTTTGGACAGCTTTACTCTGCTCGACTCCGGGGAGGGCAGCAATGGCTTCCGCTGCGAGTTAGGTTGTGTTATGCCAAGTTCGGCTATGTGAGGTTTGTTTGGGTTATGTTCGCATAGCATTGACTTTCGTGGCACACACAGCAATTTGGTGGATTTATGCGTTCTACTCTGCTCTGGCACGTTCTGCTTGGCACTGTGAACGCGAGGAAT
>NW_016955995.1:0-1228 GCF_001483705.2 Eufriesea mexicana
CTCAACAGAGCCAAGCAGACGATATTGGAGCGGAGGAGAGCGCCGAAGTCCATAGGTCTCTGGCCGTAGCAGAAAAGTGATGGATATTCAATCCGATCCGAACAAACGTAACATAAACAAATGTGACCTAATTCAAGCTAGCGAGCCGCGGCCGCTATCTCTGCCCTCCCCAGAGCAAATCATAGCTTATAATATGACTGTAGAGCGCAGAGGTCCACTAAATGTCAGGGTACATTACAGAAGTTGTAGCTTCACTAGCATAACCCTTCCAAACTTAAAACAGCCAAACGAGACATACCTCAGCCGAACGCGCCTAGACCATTGCTGCTGGCATCCCCAGAGCCACCAGAGCATAGTTGAGCTATGTAGAGCGCAGAAATCTAACGAATAGCTGTGTACAGCACACAAGTCTTCCCTACCCTGTCCTAACTTATTCAAACGTAATTCAAGCAAACGTAACATATTTAAACCTGAGTTCCGCGACCACTATTTCTGGTCTCCGAAGGTGGAAAGGAGTACAGTATATCACTGTAGAGCGCAGGAATCCACCGATGAGCAGTGTGTAGCCCAAAAGTCTAATCTATCCTTTCCTAACCAAACCAAACGTGAAATAAATGGACGCAACGTAACTCAGCCTGACGTGCTGAGACCACTACTACAGGCCTCCCCAGAGTCGAATAGATTACAGTGTGTCAATGTAGAGCGTAAAAATATACCGAATAGCGGTGTATAGCATAAAAGTCGAAGCCATCCCGACCAAACGTATCCAAACCTAACCAAACCAAACGTAACCTAACACAACCAAACGTGCAGCGACCACTACTGCTGGCCGGCCGAGAGACAAGCAGATGCTAGTATAGCAGCGCAGAGGGCAGATATCGACCGAATATCGTTGTACACCACAAAAGTCAACGCTAGCCTCGCCAAACATAATATAGCATAGCCAAACCAAACGTAACCGGACTCAACCAATCCCGACGAGGCCACTGTTGCTGGCCTCCCCATAGCCAAGCAGAATATACTAGAGCACAGTGGAGTGCAGAAATCCGCCGAATAGCATTGTATAACGAAGGTGTAAGAGCCACTCCATCCAAACATATCCTACCATATTCAAACCAAACGTAAACACATGAAGCATGACACAAAAAACATGCCTCTTCCACCATTTCTGGCCTCATCGGAGGCAAGCAGAGACTAGTAGAGCAATGGAGAGCGCAGATATACACCG
>NW_016955996.1:0-285 GCF_001483705.2 Eufriesea mexicana
TGGAAGGCGTTAGGCGATCTAATCACTAAGCTATGGCAGCATTTATATTGTGATTAGACTCATTCTCAGGCAAGTAGAAGGCTGTTCTTGCCATTGGATTAAAGGCGTTAGGCGATCTATTCGCCATGCTATATCATGTAACAGATTTTGAATAATCCTATTCTCTGGCAAGTAGATGGCTCTACTTGCCATTCGGTTGCAGGCGTTAGGCGATCTACACACCAATCTATAACAGGTTCTAGATTTTGAAGGGATCTGTTCTCTGGCAAGCAGATGGCTGTACTT
>NW_016955997.1:0-523 GCF_001483705.2 Eufriesea mexicana
AGTTCAATTTTATTGACATTTTCGACTATTATCTAATTGAGCAAACTTTACTGCACAAATGAGGTGGGAGATTCCATTGGTATGCAGCAGACATTGCATTGCATAAGATACTGCCCGGAAAACTCAATCTTGATGACATTTTTGTCAAATATTGCGGTAAGCAATCCTTTCTGCGTATATAAGGCGGAAAGATACTATTGGTTTGCTATAGCCATTGAATTGCAATAGAATCTGATAGAAAATTTCAATATTATTAACATTCTCGACTAACATCGCGGTGAGCAAACGAATCTGCATAAATACGGCGGGAAGATTCCATTGGTTTGCTGTAGGCCTTGTACTGCAGTAGAACCTGACGGGAAAGCACACTATCGAATAATAGGGTGGTGCGCAAACTTTTCGGCATAAGTCAGGAGGAAGGGTTCTATTGGGATGCTATAGCCATAGCATTGCATTGAATCTGACTAAAAGTCCAATCTTATTGACATTTTCGGACATTATTGTGGTGAGCAAGCCTTTCTGC
>NW_016955998.1:0-201 GCF_001483705.2 Eufriesea mexicana
AGTGCGCTAGAGCAGAGTAGTTCGCAGAAACACGCAGCTCTGTACTGAAGAGCACAAAACTAGTAGTTGTCCTAACATAATCTGACTTAACCTAACCGAACCGAACGCAGCGTAACTCAACAGAGCGTGTCGCCACCATTGCTGCGGCACTCCTCAGAGTCAAGCAGACAATATTGGAGCACAGTAGAGCGCAGACATTAG
>NW_016955998.1:786-2226 GCF_001483705.2 Eufriesea mexicana
CCCCCCCCCAGAGTCAAGCAGAAAATATTAGGACGCAGTATAGCGCAGAAGCCCGCGGATAGGAGTGTATAGCACAAAAGCCTAAAGTATCCTATCCTTACCTCACCTAACGTAACGTGACCAATCCCAACATGACGTGCCACGACCACTATTGCTCGCCTCCCGCGACTGGTGCAGGTGACAGTAGAGCAACGTAGAGCGCAGAAATTCACCAAATAGCAGTGTATAGCACAAAAGTCAAAGTAAGCCTAACCGACCATTCCCAATCTAGCCTAACGAGACGAATCCTAACAGAACTTAACGTGCGTAGACCACTATTACTGGACTCGCCAGAGCAAAGAAGAAAATATTTTAACATTGTGGAGCGCAGTTATCCGCGGATAGCAGTGTATAGCAGAAAAGTCTAAACTATCATATCCTAACTTCACCAAACGTAACACATAGAAGCGCAACACAACTCAACCCAACATAACAAGATCACTACTGCTGGCCCACACAGAGAGAAGAAGATTACTCCAAAGCACAATATAGTCAGAAATCCGCCGCATTTCAGTGAATAGCACAGAGGCCGTAGATATCCATGCATAACCTGACTTAACCTAACCTAACCAATTGTAGCGAAAGTCAACATAATGTGCAGCGACTAGTGCTCCATGCCTCCACATAGCAAAGCAGAATGTAGTGGAGCACAGCAGATCACAGAAACACACCGAATGACAGTGTACAGCACGAAGGTCCAAGCTGATCTAACCAAACTTAGCCTATCCTAACCTAACCAAACGTGACCTAACTCAACGTAACGTGCCGCGGACGCTATTGCTCGACTCCGCTGAGTCCAGCAGAATATGGCAGAGCAATGTAGAGGGCGAAAACCCACCGCATATCAGTGTACAGCACAAAAGTCTGGAATATCCTTAAATAACCTGGCACAACCAAGCATAACCAAACGTAGCATAACTAAAAATAACCTGCCGCCACCGCTCTTGATGTCCTTCGTACAGCAAAGCAGAGCATATTAGAGCACATTACAGAGCAGAAATCCAGCGAATAGCAGTGTATATCGCAAAGGTCAAAGTAGCCTAACCCAACGTAGCCATACGTAACATAGCCAAACGTAACCTAACTCAACCTTACAAGACTAGGCAACAATTGCTGACATCCACAGAGGCAAGCAAAGTGCGCTAGAGCAGAGTAGTTCGCAGAAACACGCAGCTCTGTACTGAAGAGCACAAAACTAGTAGTTGTCCTAACATAATCTGACTTAACCTAACCGAACCGAACGCAGCGTAACTCAACAGAGCGTGTCGCCACCATTGCGGCGGCACTCCTCAGAGTCAAGCAGACAATATTGGAGCACAGTAGAGCGCAGACATTAGGGGACAGCTGTGTACAACGCAATAGACTAAATAATCCTGGCCTAACATCACCATACGTAGCACT
>NW_016955999.1:0-1851 GCF_001483705.2 Eufriesea mexicana
CAGTGTATATCAGAACACTCGAAGCTACCCAAACCTAACCCAAAGCTACAGAACATAGCCAAATATAACCTAACTCGAGCTAACGTGCCGAGGCCGCATCTGCAGCCCTCCCATGATCCAGGCAGGTCATACTAGAGCACTGTAGAGCGCCGAGATCCACCGAAAGGCAGTCTGCGGCGCAAAAGTTAAAGCTGCCACAACCAAGCTTAGCTTAACAAAGCCTAACCGAACGTAACCTGACTCAACGTAATGTGCCGAGACCACTACTTCTGGCCTTCCCAGCGCCATATTGAAAATATTACAGCGCTGTGGGGCGCAGGAATCCGCCTAACAGCATACTCTGGCAATAAAGTCAAAGCCAACGTCTCCATACCGAACCAACCGCAACATAAAAAACTCAACCTAACGCACCGCGGCCACTACTACTGGCTTCCCGAGATTCAAGCAGAACACATTGGTGGAGAGTAGAGCGCCGAAGTCCATATAATAGCAGTGTATATCAGAAATGTCAGAGCCATCTAAACCTAACACAAATCAACATAGCATAAACCAACAGAGCCTGACTCAACGTAGCGTACAGAGGCCGCTATTGTTTCCATCCCCAGAGCCAAGCAGAACATACTAGAACACAGCACAGCGCAGAAATCCACAGAAGAGCTGTGTAAAGCGCAAAAGTTAAAGCATTCCAGGCCCAGCTTAGCCGGACCCAACCTAACCGAACGTAACCTTACACATCGTAACGCGCCGAGACCAATATTGCCGGCCTAGCCAGAGCCAAGCTGAAATTGTTAAAGCCCTGTAGGGCGCAGATGTCCACCTACTTGCAGAATACAGCACTAGTGACAAAGCAATCATCTCCCAACCTAACCAACAGTAACATATCCAAACGTAACACAACTCAACCTAACGTGCAGACAACGCTATTTTTGCCCTCCACAGGGCCTAGCTGCACACGCTTGAGCGCAGTAGAGCGCAGAAATACACCGAATAGCAGTCAACAACACAAAAGTTGAAGCTACACTGACCAATCTTTTTCCAACCCAACATAACCGAACGTAACATTATCCAATATAACGTGCAGAGACCGCTATGGCTGGCCTTCCCAGAGTCAAGCTGAAAATATTAAAGCACTGTAGGTAGAAGAAATCCACCTAATACCAGACTATAGCACCAAAGACGAAGCTATCCTCTCCTAACATAACAAACCGTAACATAACCAAGCGTAACATGACTCAAACTAACGCGCCGAGACCGCTATTTTTGCCCTCCCCAGAGCCAAGCTGGTTACACTACAGCACAGTGGAGCCCAGTAATCCACCGAATCGCAGTGTATAACACAAAAGCCAAATATATCCCAACGAAGCGTGACATAACCTGACCTAACCAAACGGACCCAGCACAACCTAACGTGCCTGTGCCACCATTGCTGGCCCACCCAGAGCAAAGCGGAGCATATTAGAGCACAGTAGAGAGCAGAAATCCACCGGATGGCAGTGTATTGCTCAAAAGTCAAAGCCACCCAAGCCATACCTAACCAAGCCTAACATAACGAAACGTAACCAGACGAAACCTATCGTGCCACGACCGCCATTGCTGGCCTCCCCAGAGTCGAGTAGGCAATAGGAGAGCGACGACCAGCAGTGAAATCCACCGAACTGCAGGTAATAGCGCAAACGTCAAAGATATCCTCTCCTACCGTAAACAAACGTAACATAACCAAACGTATCCTGACAAAGCATAACGCTCCGCGGACACAATTCTTGGCCTCCCAGGATCAAAGTAGTGAACATTAGATATCAGAAGACCGAAGAAAGCCACCGAATAGAAGTGTATAGCACAAAAGTCAAAGCT
>NW_016956000.1:0-880 GCF_001483705.2 Eufriesea mexicana
ATTGTGTTGAGTTTTCTTTCTTGCATAAATAAGGAGGAAATAATCTATTAGCGTGCTATAGTCGTTGGAATGCAATTGAATCTGGCTGGAAAATTAAATTTTATTGACATCTCCGACTAATTGCGTTCTATTCTACTTTCTCGCATAAATAAGGAGGAAAGATTATATTCGGGTGCTATAGCCATTGCAATGCTATAGAATATGGCTGGAAAATTCAATTTTATTGAAATTATCGACTACTATCATGGTGACAAAGCTTTGTTGCTTAAATAAGGAGGAAAGATTCTACTGGCGTACTATAGTTATTGCAATCCTATAGAATCTGGCTGTAAAGTTCAATTTTATTGACGTTTTCGTTAAATATCGTGGTGACATAACTTTCTTGCATATATAAGGAGGAAAGATTCTACTGGCGTGCTATTGTCATTATGATGCTATAGAATCTGAACGGAAAATATAATTTTATTGACATTTATGACTAACACCGCGGTGAGCTATCTTTTTTGCATAAATACGGAGGAAGGACTCTATTGTCGTGCTATAGGCATTGAAATGCTGTACGGTCTGTCTGGAAAATGCAATTTTATTCACATTTTCTTCTAATATCGTGGTGAGCTAACTTTCTTGCATAAATAAGGAGGAAAGATTCTATTAGCGCGCTATAGCCATTGCAATGCTATAGAATATGGCTGGAAAATTCAATTTTATGGAAATTATCGACTGCTATCGTGGTGACCTAACTTTCTTGCGTATACAAGGAGGAAGGATTCTACTGGCGTACTAGAGTCCCAGCAGTCCAGTTGAATCTGGCTGGAAAATTCGATTTTATGGACATTTTCGACTGAAATCGTGGTCAGCTGCCTTTCCCGCATAAATAATG
>NW_016956001.1:0-599 GCF_001483705.2 Eufriesea mexicana
TTTTATTGACATTTTCGACTGATATCGTGGTGAGCAAACTTCCTTGCATAAACAAGGAGGAAAGATTATATTGGCATGCTGTAACCATTGCAATGGTATAAAATCTCTCTGGAAAATTCAATTTTATTGACATTATCGTCTGATATCTTAGTGAGCCACCTTCCTGGCATAAGTAAGGGGGAAAGATCCTTTTGGCGTGGTATAGCCGTTGCAATGCGGCAGAATCGGTCTGGAAATTTCAATTTTATTGACATTTTCGACTAATATCGTGGTGAGCTATCGTCCTGGCATAAGTATGGAGGAAAGATCCATTTTGCGTGCTATAGCCGTTGCAATGCTGCAGAATCGGGCTGGAAAGTTCGATTTTATTGACATTTTCGACTAATATCGTGGTGAGCTATCTTTCTTTCGTAAACAGGTAGGAAAGATTATATTGGCAATCTGTAACCATTGCAATACTACAGAATCTGGCCGGAAAATTCAGTTTTATTGTCATTTTCGAAAAATATTGTTGTGCACTACTTTTCTTGCATAAGTGAGGAGGAAGGATACTTTTGGCGTGCTATAACCATTGCAGTGATATAGAATGTGCCTGGCAG
>NW_016956002.1:0-898 GCF_001483705.2 Eufriesea mexicana
CAATGGAGGTCGCGGCACGACAGGTTGTATTAGGTTCCGTTCGGTTAGATTTACTTAGGTTAGGATAGGAGAAGGTAGTTTTGTCTTATGTGTCATACACTGCCATTCGGTGGATTTCTGCGCTCTGCTGTGCTCTAGTATGCTCTGCCTGGCCCTGGGGGGCGGCAATAGTGCTCACCATACGTTAAAAAAAAACGCTACGTCTGGTTACGACAAGTTAGTTTGGTGTAGGTACGGATGGCATTGACTTACGTGGTGTACGCTGTTATTCGGTAGATTTCTGCGACCTACTGTGCTCTGCTATATTCTACTCGGCTATGGGGAGGACATTATGCGTGGTTTCTTCACGTAAGGGACAGTTAAGCTACGTTTGCTTATCTTACGTTTGCTTAGGTTAGGTGTGGATAGATCAGACTTTTGTGCCATACACAGCTATTCAATGGATATCTGTCATCTATTGTGCTATTGTATGCTATGCTTGGCTCTGGGATGCCAGCAATGACACGTTAGGCTGAGTTATGTTACGTTTGGTTATCTTAGGTTTGTCTGTGTTATGTTAGTACAGCTTTGACTTTTATGCTATACATTGCCATTCCTTGGACACCTGCGCTCTACTCTGATTTAATACGATCTGCTTGGCGATTGGGAGGCCGGTAAAAGTAGACTTGTTTCATTACGTTTAGTTGACCTACGTTTGGTTGGGTTGGGTTTGGTCAGGTAAGATTGTGGTACTTAGGCACATGTGCTATTCGCTGCTATTTGATTGCTTCCTGCGCTTCACTGTGCTCTAGTATACGCTCTACATAGCTCTACTGTACTCTGCTTGACTCTGGGTGGCCAGTAATAGTGGTCGCAGCGCGTTAGGTCGAGCTATGTTACGTTCGGCTATGTTACGATT
>NW_016956003.1:0-518 GCF_001483705.2 Eufriesea mexicana
GCTATAACAGGTTATGGATTTTGAATAGACCTATTTTCTAGCAAGCAGATGTCTGTACATGACATTGAATTGAAGGCGGTAGGTGATCTATTCACCAAGCTATAACGGATTATAGACTTTGAATTGACCTATTCTCTGGCAAGTAGATGACTGTACTTGCCATTGTATTGAAGTCGATAGGCGATCTATTCTCCAAGCTATAACAGGATGTATATTTTGAATAGACCTATTCGCTGGCAAGTAGATGGCTGTACATGCCATTGGATTGAAGGCGTTAGGCGATCTATTCACCAAGCAATAACAGGTTATAGAAATCGAATAGATCTATTCTCTGGCAAGTAGATGGCTGTACATGCCATTGGATTGAAGGCGTTAGGCGATCTATTCACCAAGCAATAACAGGTTATAGAAATCGAATAGATCTATTCTCTGGCAAGTAGATGGCTGTACTTGCTATTGGATTGAAGGCGTTTGCCGATGTATTCACCAAGCAATAAGAGGTTATAGATTTTGAATAG
>NW_016956004.1:0-635 GCF_001483705.2 Eufriesea mexicana
GCTCTTATTGTGTCTGGGGACGCCAGGAATAGTGGTCGCTGCAAGTACGGTTGAGTTATGTTGCTTTCGATCCGGATAGGTTTGGTTGGGCTTGTTTGGGACAGATTTGACTTTTGCGACAAACACTGATATCCGGACGAATCCAACGCTCCAGGCTGCTCCGCTATACTGTGCTTAGCTCTCTTGTGGCCAGCGATAGCAGTCATGCAACGTCAGTGTGGGTTGCGTTAAGTTTGCTTATTATACATTTTGATAGATTAGGAAATGGCAGCCTTGACTTTTGCGCCATGCACTGCTATTCGGTGGATTTCTGCGCTCTACTACGCTCTAACATGCTCTGCTTTGCGCTGAGGATGCCAGCTGTAGTGTTCTCGACACGTTAGTTTCAACTAGGCTTCGTTTGGCTAGGTTAGGTTTTGTCAGATTAGGTCACGATATCTTTATCTTTTGTGCTATACATTGCTTCTTGGTGGCTTTCTGCGCTCTACTGTGCTCTACTATACTCTACTTGACTCTAGCGATACCAGCATAAGTGGTCATGGTTCTATAGGATGCGTTAGGATATGCTCAGGTATGTTACGGTAGGTTAGGTTAGGATATGGTAGCTCCGACTTTTGTGGCATACACGGTTATTA
>NW_016956004.1:1455-2036 GCF_001483705.2 Eufriesea mexicana
GGTTAGGTAAGGACAGAGTACCTTTGACCCTTGTGCTACGTACAGCTTTCTGTGGATTTCTCCGCTCTACTGTGCTCTAATATGCTCTGCTTTGCTCGGGAGAGGCTCGACAAAGTAGGCGCTGCATGTTTGGTTGAGCTCGGTTACCCTTGGTTAGTTTATGTCAGCATGGGTAAGGTTCGGAGAGCTATGATTCCTCTGGTATGCACGACGATTCTATGGGTATCCGCGGCCTACTCACCTCTAATATGTTCTGCATGGCCCAGGAGGGCCAGAAATAGTGGTCGCTCCATTACGCTTGGTTATGTTATGTTTGGTTAGGTTAGGACGGAATATCTTTGACTTCTGTGCTATACCCTGCATTTAGGCGGATTTCTGCGCTCTACTGTGCTCTAGTGTACCCTGTTTGTCATTGGAGATGGCAGCAATAGCGGCGCCTGCACGTTAGGTTGAGTTACTCTACGTTTGATTAGGTTATGTTATACCTGGTTAGTTCCTGATATCTTTCACTTTTGCGACATACATTGCTACCTTTTGCTTTCTGCGCTGTACTGTGTTCTATTACACTCTGCCCGACTATA
>NW_016956005.1:0-1105 GCF_001483705.2 Eufriesea mexicana
AGATTATAGATTTTCAATCTACCTATTGTCTGGCAAGTTGATGGCTATACTTGCCATTGGATTGAAGGTGATGCGCGAACTATTCTCCGAGCTATAACAGAATATAGGTTTTGAAAAGATATATTATCTGGCAAGTGGATGGCTGTGCTTTTCATTGGATTGGAGGCGTTAGGCGATCTATTCACCAAGCTTCGGCAGCTGATAGGCTTTGTATAGACTTATTCTCTGGCAAGTAGATGGCTCTACTTGCCATTGGATTGAAGGCGTTAGGCGATCTATTCACCATGATATAACATGATATAGATTTTGTATAGACCTATTCTCTGGCATGTAGATGGGTGTACTTGCCGTTGGATTGAAGGCGTTAGGCGATCTATTCACCAAGCTATAACAGATTATAGACTTTGAATAGACCTATTTTCTGGCAAGTAGATGTCTGTACTTGCCATTGGATTGATGGCGGTAGGCGATCTACTCACCAAGCTACAACAGACAATAGATTTTGGATATACCTATTCTCTGGAATGTGGATGGCTGTTCTTGCCATTGGATTGAAGTCATTAGGCGGCCTATTCACCAAGCTATTACAGATCATAGATTTTGAATAGATCTATTCCCTAGCAAGTAGATGGCTGTACTTGCCATTGGATTGAAGGCGCAAGGCGTTCTATTCACCAAGCTGTAACAGATTATAAATTTTGAATAGACATATTCTCTGGCAAGTAGATGGCTGTACTTGCCACTGGAAGGAAGGCGTTAGACGAACTATTCACCAAGATATTGCAGGTTATAGGATCTGACAAGACCTATTCTCTGGAAACTAGGTGGCTGTACTTGCCATTGGATTCAAGGCGTTAGGAGATCTATTCACCAGGCTATAACAGATTATAGATTTTCAATCTAAATATTGTCTGGCAAGTAGATGGCTGTACTTGCCATTGGATTGAATGTGTTGCGCGAACTATTCACCAAGCTATAATATAATATAGATTTTGAATAGATATATCATCTGTCAAGTGGATGGCTGTGCTTTTCATTGGATTCGAGGCGTTAGGCGATCTATTCGCCAAGCTACGGCAGCTTATAGGTTTTGTATAGACTTATT
>NW_016956006.1:0-259 GCF_001483705.2 Eufriesea mexicana
GCCAGCAACAGCAGTAGTGGCAGTTTTGGTTAAGATATGGTACGTTTGTGTAGGTTAGGTTTGGTTAAGTTTGGCTATTATGGCTTTGACTTTTGCGCTCTGCCCTTCTATTCGGCGGACTACTGCGCTCTGCTGTGCTCTAATACATTCCGACTGGCTATGCGCATGCCAGCGGTATGGTTCTCGGCTCTTTAGACTAGGTTAGGTTGCGTTAGGTTATGTTACGACTGGTCACCTTAGGACAGGGAAGCCTTGGCTA
>NW_016956007.1:0-1407 GCF_001483705.2 Eufriesea mexicana
GTGTAGCACAAAAGTCAAACGTATCCTGACATAACCTGACCTTACCTAACCTATCCAAACGTAAAGTAACCCAGCATATCGTGAAGAGGCCAATATTTGTGGCCTCCACAGAGGCAGGCATAGCACGTTAGAGCTCGTTAGAGCGCGGAAATCTTTCGTATAGCAGTGAATAGCACAGAGGTCAAAGTTGCATCTCCTAACCTAGCCAAACGTAACATATCCAAATGTAACCGAAAGCAACCTGACATTGCCAGACCACTATTGCTGGCCCCTGCATATAAAAGCGGAATGTACTAGAGCACAGTAGTGCTCAGAAATCCACCGCACTGGAGTGAATGGCCCAAGAACAGCAGACGCAGTGACGTAACCTGACCTAACCTAGCCTAACAGAACGTAGCATAGCCCAACGTAACTTGCAGTGACCACTGCTCCTGGCATACCCAGAGCTAAGTATAATATAGTAGAGAAATGTAGAGCGCAGAAATCCCCCGAAAAGCAGTGTATAGCACAAGACACGGAGATATCATAAACGAACGTTCCTAACCTAACCAAGCGGAACGTAACCTAACTCAACTTAACGTGCCGAGACCACTATTACTGGCCATCCCAGAACCAAGCAGAGCATATTATAGCAGATCAGAGCGCAGAAATCCACGGAATGGCTGTGTATAATACAAAAGTCAGAGTAGCACATCCTAACATAGCCAATCGTGACATACCCAAACGTAGCCCAGATAAACCTAACATGACGAGACCACAATTTCTGGCCTCTACAAAGTCAAGCTGAATGCACTAGAGCACAGTAGTGCGCAGAAGCCCACCGCATTGCAGTGAAAAGCACAAAGGTCAAAGGTATCCTAAGATAATATTACATAATATACATAACCAAACGTAATATAACTCTACCTAAGGTGCCGAGATCACTATCGCTCGCCTCCCCAGAGCGAAGCAGAGAATATTAAACCACAGTAGAGCGCTGATATCGGAGTATAGCAGTTTATAGCACTGATGATTGAACCATCCTATCATAGCATCACCAAACGAAACATAACCAAACGCCGTATATCTCAACCTAACGTGCCGAGGCCACAACTGCGGGCCGCACCAGAGACAAGCAGAATATACTAGAAGACTGCAGAGCGCAGAAATCCACCGCATTGCATTTTATAGCTCAAAAGTGGAAAATACCCTGACACAACCTGACCACTCCTAGCCTAACCAAACGTAGAGTAAATCAACATGACTTGACCAGATCACTATCGCTGGATTATCGCTGGCCTCCCCAGAGCGAGGAAGAAAATATTAGTACACAGTAGAGCGCAGAAATCAGCGGATAGCAGTGTTTACCACAAAAGTCAAAGCTATCCTACCCTAATATATGCACCCTTAACATACCAAACGTACCAT
>NW_016956008.1:0-592 GCF_001483705.2 Eufriesea mexicana
AGGTCAGATCATATAAGTCATGTCAGGTCAGGTCAGATCAGTCGGGTAAGCTCAGTTCAGGTCTGGTCTAGTCAGGTCAGTTCACTTCAGTTCAGGTCAAGTTATGTCAGGTCAGGTCAGGTCAGGTCAGGTCACGTCAGGTCAGGTCACGTCAGGACATGTCGGGACAGGTCAGGTCAGGTCAGGTCGGGACAGGTCAGGAAAGGTCAGTTCAGGTCAGGTCAGGTCAGGTCTGGAAGGTCAGGTCACGTCAGGTCAGATCAGTCAGGTATGATCAGGACATGTCAGGCCAGGTAAGGCCAGTTCAGGTCAGGTCAGTTCAGGTCATGTCAGGTCAAGGTCAGGTCAGGTCAGGACAGGTCGGGTCAGCACAGGTCATGTCAGGTCATGTCAGATGATGTCAGTTCAGGTCAGTTCAGGTCAGGCCAGGTCAGCCAAGGTCAGGTCAAGTCAGGTAATGTCATGTCATGTCAGGTCCGGTCAGGTCAGGTCGTGACAGGTCAGGTCAGGTAAAGTCAGTTCAGGTCTAGTTTGGTCAGGTCATGTCAGGAGAGCTCAGGTCAGGTCTCGGAAGGTCAGGTCAGGTCAGGTC
>NW_016956009.1:0-2756 GCF_001483705.2 Eufriesea mexicana
ATGGACGTATGTACGGAAGTATGGACGTGTGGATGTATGGCTGTTTGCATGTATGGATGTATGTATGGATGGATGTATCGAATGATGGACGTACGAATTGATGCATTTATGGAAGTATGGATGTCGGGATGTATGGATGAATGTATGTATGGATGGATGGATGTATGGTTGGATGGATTTATGGATGGGTGGATGGGTGGATGTACGGACGTTTGTATGCATGGTTGTATGTATGTAAGAATATATGGATGTACGGAGGCATGGATATATGGATGTGTGGGTGGACGAATGGATGGGTGAATGGACGGATGAATGGATGTATGCATGGATGCTTGTATGGATGAATGTATGGTTGAGTGTATGGATGTATGGACGAATGTATGGATGTATGCATGGATGTATGTAAGCTTGAATGGATGTATGCATGGTTGCACGTATGGATGTATGTACGTATGTCTCTATGGATGCATGGATGGATGTGTGCATGGATGGATGTGTGCATGTATGGATGTATGGATGTATGGATGTATGGATGTATGTGCGTGTGAATGTACGAATGTCTGGTTGTACGGATGGACGGGTGGAAGTATGCATGGATGGATGTATGAGTGTATGGATGGATGGATGGACGAATGGATATATGTATGGATCGATGGGTGTATGGATGGGTGCTTGTACGGATGGATGGATGTATGGTTCGATGGATGTGTGGATGGGTGAATGTATGGATGGATGTATGTATGGAAAGATGGATGTATGGATGGATGTATGTATGGATGAATGGTTGACCGGATTGATGGATGTATGGATGGATTGAGGTATGGACGGATGAATTTCTGGGTGTATGGGTGTGTGGATGTATGGATGTATGGATGGATGGATGTATGGAAGGATGCATGTGTGGATGGATGGATGTATTAATGTATGGTCGTTTGTATGTATGGATGTATGAATGTATGGCCGCAGTTGCGTTATGGATGTACGGATGTATGTGTGCACGGGTGTATGTGTGTAACAATATATGGATGTACGGAGGCATGGATGTATGCATGGATGTATGCATGGATGTATGTATGGATGCTTGAATGGATGTATGCATGGTTGTATGTATGGATGTATGTACGTATGTCTCTATGGATGCATGGATGGATGTGTGCATGGGTGGATGGATGCTTGGATGATCGGATGTATGGACGGATTGAGGTATATATGCATGGATGTATGTATGGATGGATGTATGGATGTATGAACGGATGGATGTATATATGTATGGACGTATGAATTGATGGATGTATGGATGGACGGAGGTTTGGATGGATGGACTTATGGATGTATGGATGTACGAATGTATGAATGTATGCATGTATGGATGTATGGATGTATGTATGTATGGACGTATGGATGTACGAATGTAATGATGTACGTATGTATGGATGTATGTATTGATGTATGTATGGATGTATGGATGGATGGATGGTTTGGTGGATGGATGTATTGGTGGATAGATGTATGGATCGATGGACGTATGGATGGAGTGATGTGTGGATGGATGTATGTATGGAAGGATGGCTGCATGGGTGGATGGATGGATGTATAAATGATTTGAGTTATGGATGGACGGATGTTCGTATGTATGGATGAATATATGTGTGGATGTATGGATGTGTGGATTTATGGATGTATGGATGGATGGTTGTATGGATGGATGGATGGATGGATGGATGGATGTATTAATGAGTGGACGTTTGTATGTATGGATGTATGTGTGTATGGCCGTATTTGCGTTACGGATGTACGGATGTATGTATGCATGGTTGTATGTATGTAAGAATATATGGATGTACGGAGGCATGGATGTATGGATGTGTGGCTGGACGAATGGACGCGTGAATGGACGGAAGAATGGATGTATGTATGGATGCTCGTAAGGATGAATGTATGGATGGATATATGGATGGATGCATGCATGAATGTGTGAATGGATGCATTTACGGATGTATCTATGGATGTATGTATGGATGAGTGTATGGTGGTGTGCATGGATGTATGAATGTAAGTATGTATGGATGTATGCATGTATGGGTGTATGGATGTATGGATGTATGGACGTATGGATGTACGAATTTATGGATGTCCTGATGTATGCATGTATGGATGAAGAGATGTATGGATCAATGGACGTTCGGATGGGAGGATGTGTAGATGGATGAATGTATCGAAGGGTGGGCGTATGGATGGATGGATGTGCGGATGGACAGATATATGGATTTATGAATGTATGCATGAATGGATCTACGATTGGATGGATTTATGGATTAGTGGATGAATAGATTTATGGATGGGTGGATGGATGGATGGATGTACGGATGTGTGTATATATGTATGAATGGATGTATGGATGTATGGATGTATGGATGTATGGATGTATGTACGTGTGAATGTACGAATGTCGGGTTGTACGGATGGACGGGTGGAAGTATGCATGGATGGATGTATGAGTGTATGGATGGATGAATGAACGAATGGGTAGATGTATGGATCGATGGGTGTATGTATGGGTGCTTGTACGGATGGATGGATGTATGGTTCGATGGATGTGTGGATGGGTGGATGTATGGATGGATGTATGAATGGAAAGATGGATGTATGGATGGATGTATGTATGGATGAATGGTTGACCGGATTGATGGATATATGGATGGATTGAGGTATGGACGGATGAATTTGTGGGTGTATGGGTGTGTGGATGTATGGAT
>NW_016956010.1:0-291 GCF_001483705.2 Eufriesea mexicana
ATAACTTTCTTACAAAAATAACGTGGAATGATGCAATTGGCGTGCTATAGCCATTTCAATGCTTGAGAATCTGTCTGGGAAGTTCAATTTTGTTGACATTTTCGACTGTTAACGTATTGAGCTAACTTTCTTGCATAAATAAGGGGGAAAGATGCTTTTGGCGTGCTATAGCCATTTCAATGGTATAGACTGTGCCTGGAAGATTCAATTTTATTCACATTTTTACTAATATCGTGGAGAGCTAACTTTCTTGCATAAATAAGGTGGAAAGAATCTATTGGCGTGCTATAG
>NW_016956010.1:370-808 GCF_001483705.2 Eufriesea mexicana
TTTCTTGCATAAATAAAGATGAATGTTCCTATTTGCTTGCTATAGCCTTCGCAAAGCTATAGAATCTGGCTGCAAAATTCGATTTTACTGACATTTTCGACTAATATCATGGTGGGCTACCTTTCTTGCATAAATAAGGAGGATAGATTCTATTGGCGTACTATTGCCTCTCATGTGCTCTAGAATCTGGCTGGAGAATTCAATTTTATTGACATCTTCCACTAATATTGTGGTGAGCTATCTTTCTTGCAAATGTAAGGAGGAAAGTCCTTTGGAGTGCTATAGCCATTGCAATGCTGCAGAATCTGGCTGGAAAACTCAATTTTATTGACATTTTTGACTAAATATCGTGGAGAGATAACTATCTTGCACAAATAGGGAGGGAAGATTTTATTGGCGCTATAGCCATTGCAATGCTCTCGAATCTGTCTGGAAAGT
>NW_016956011.1:0-284 GCF_001483705.2 Eufriesea mexicana
GGTGAACAAGCTTACTCGCATAAATAAGGAGGATAGATTCTATTGGCGTGCTATAGCCATTAATATGCAATGGAGTCTCACTGGAAAGATCAATTTTATATACATTTTCGTCTAATATCGTGGTGAACAAACTTCCTCGCATAAGTAAAGCCGATAAATTATATTGGCGTGACATAGACAATGCGTTGCTATAGAATCTGGCAGGAAAGTTCATTTTATTGACAATTTCGGATTATATCGTGGTGAGCAAACCTCCTCGCATGAATAAGGAGGAAATATCCTGT
>NW_016956012.1:0-937 GCF_001483705.2 Eufriesea mexicana
GTTTGTTTGAGTCAGGTTAGGATGCCTTTGGCGATTCTGCTATACATGGCAAATGTATGGAATTCTGCGACCAGCTCTACTGCAATACGTTCTGCTTGACGATGGGGAAGCCGACGATAGTGGTCTACGCACGTTAGGTTGTATCATGTTACGCTTGGCTGTTTCGCGTTTCCTTATGTTAGGATATGATAACGTTGACTTTTGCGCTATACATTGTTATTCGGTGAATTCCTGCGCTCTACATTGCTCTAATATGCTCTCTTTGGCTCTGGAGATGCCAGGAATAATAGTCTCGGCACGTTATGATGAGTTATGCTACGTTCGGTTAGGTTAGAGTAGGGCATCGTTGCTTAGGATATCTTTGACTTCTGTTCCCTGCACTGCCAGTCTATGGACTTCTGCGCGCTACTCTCGTCTAATATGTCTTGCTTCGACACGGTGAGGCCTGCAGGTTTGTTTCAGGCACGGTAGTTTGTATTATGTCGTGTTTGGTTTGGTTAGGTTAGGACAGGTAGTTAGGGTAGATATAACTATTTTGCTTTACACTTAAATGCGGCAGATATTTGCGCTCTACTGTGCTCTAGCTTATTCTGCCTGGTTCTGGAGATATCAGCCATATTGTTCTAGGCACGATAGTTTGATTTATGTTACGTTTGGTTTTTACGTTTAGCTCGATTATGACAGGGTAACCTTGACTTTTGTGTTGTACACTGCTATTCGGGGTATTTCTGCTCTGTATATTGTTGTACTGTTCCCTGCCAGGCCTTGAGGATGCCAGTAATAGTGGTCGCGGCACGTTAGATTGAGTTACGTTACGTTTGGCTATATTACGGTTGGTGGGGTGAGGAGAGTGTAGCATAGACATTTCTGCTTTACTCGGGTATTCGGTGTATTTCTGCGCTCTACGGGGCTCTAATAAGCAGTGCTTGGCTCTAGG
>NW_016956013.1:0-1523 GCF_001483705.2 Eufriesea mexicana
AAAGATGGATGTATGGATGGATGTATGTATGGATGAATGGTTGTGTGGGTGGATAGATGTATAGATGGATTGAGTTATGGATGGACAGATGTACTGAAGTATGGATTTATGGATGGATGGATTTACTAGTGTATGGACGTTTGTATGCTTGTATGTATGAATGTATGGCCGTATTTCAGTTATGCATGTACGGATGTTTGTATGCATGGATGTATGGATGTAAGGATATATGGATATACGGAGGCATGGATGTATGGATGTGTGGGTGGACTAATTTATGGCTGAATGGACGGAAGAATGCATGAATGTATGGATGCATGTGTGGATGAGTGTATTCATGAATGCATGGATGTATGCGTGGATGTATGGATGAATGTATGCATGTACGGATGTATGGGTGAATGCATGTATGGATGTACGTATGTATGAATGTATGGATGTAAGAATGTATGGATGTATGCAAGTACGGATGTATGGATGAATGGACGTATGGGTGTACGAATGTGTGGATGTTCGGATGAATGAATGTATGGATGGATGGATGGATGTATGGATGAATGGATGTATGGATGTATGTATGAATGAATGTGCTGGTGTATGGAAGGATGTATGTATTGATGTCTGTATGGATGCATGTATGGATGGATGGATGCATGAATGTATGTATGGATGGACGTATGGATGGATAGATGTATGGATCGATGGATGTATGGATGGGTGGTTGTATGGCTGGATGGATGTATGGAAGGATGTGTGTATGGAAGGATGAAAGTATGGATTGATGGTCGTATGGATGGATTGAGGTATGGATGGTTGGATGTACGGATGAATGGATGAACGGAAGAATGGGTGTATGGATGAATTAAGGTAGGGATGTATGTATGGATGGATGTCTGGATGTATGTATGCATGGTTGTATATATGCATTGGTGTATGGAATGAAGCATCTATGGATGGATGGAGGTATGGTGGATGGATTTGTGGATGTATGGATGTATGAATGTGTGGATGTATGTACGAATGGATGTATGGATTTAAGAATGTATGGATGCATGCATTTATGGATGTATGGATGTACGGACGTATGGATGTGCGAATGTACGGATGTACGGATGTATGGATTTATGGAAGGACGGATGGATGTATGGATGTATGGATGTATGGATGCATTTATGGAAGTATGGATGCGGGGATGTGTGGATGTATGCATCGATGGATGGATGGATGTATGGTTGGATGAATTTATGGATGGGTGGATGGGTGGATGTATGTACGGATGTATGCATGGATGTATGTATGAATGCATTAACGGACGTATTTATGGATGTATGTATGGATGAGCGTATATGTGTATGCGTGGACTTATGGATGTATGTATGGACGTATGTATCAATGTACGTATGGATGGATGAGGGCATGGATGGATTGATTTGTGGATGTGTGGATGTGTGGATGTATGTATGTATGCATGGATGGATGTATGGATGGTTGGATGTATGGATGGATGGAAGTATGGATGGATG
>NW_016956014.1:0-447 GCF_001483705.2 Eufriesea mexicana
ATCAATCCACCAATCCATCCATCTATCCATCCATACATCAATGCAACAATCCATCCATCCATCGATCAATACGTCTATACATACATCAATACATACATCCAGGAATACGCCAATACATTCGTCCATACAGAAAGCATACATACATCCTTCCATAGTTCAATACATACATATATACATACATCCATTCAAACATCCATAAATACATCCATCCATACATCAATCCATCCATACACCCATATATCCATACATCCATACATCAATACATATATACATCCATGCATCCATACATCCGTACATGCCTCCATCCACTCCTCAAACCATCCATACATCTATCCATCCATACATCCAACCATCCATGCATCCATCGAACCATCCATCCAGCCGCACATACAAGCACCCATCCATACATCCATCGATCCACACACCTATCCATACATAAATCCATAA
>NW_016956015.1:0-620 GCF_001483705.2 Eufriesea mexicana
TGGTTAGGTTAGGTTAGGCTAGGTAAGGATAGGATTGCATTTACTGTTGTGCTATGCACCTCAATTCGGTGGATTTCTACGCCCTACTATGCTCTAGCATGTTCTGCTTGTCTCTAGGGAAGGCATCAATAGTTGTCTCTGCACGTAAGGTTGAGTTATATTCCGCTTGGTTATGTCATGCTTGGTGAGGTTATGATGGGATAGCATCGACTTTTATGCCATACACAGCTGCTCGTTTTATTTCAGCGATCTATATTGCTCAAATATGCTTTGCTTGGCTCTGGGAATGCCGGCAATCGCAATCTCGTCACGATATGTTCAGTTAGGTTACGTTTGGTTTTGTTGCGTTTGGTTAGGTTAGGATAGGACAACTTTGACTATTGCCCTATACACTGCTATTCTGTGGGTTTCTGCTCTCCGCTGTGCTCTAATATGCTCTGCTTGGCTCTCGGGAGGAAAGCAATAGTGGTCGCAGCAGGATAAGATAAGCTAGATTTCGCTCTGTAAGCAGGATAAGATAAGCTAGATTTCGCTCTGTTAGGTTAGGTTACGTTGCATTAGGTTACGATAGCTTTGATTTTTGTGCTACATACTGCTGTCCTATGTACCTTTGCGCTCTT
>NW_016956016.1:0-677 GCF_001483705.2 Eufriesea mexicana
TGTTCCAGTATTTTCTGCTTGGCTCTGGCGACGCCAGCAATAGAGTTTTCGGCACGTTATGTTCAGTTATGTTACGACTGGCCGGGTCAGGTTGGGCTATATATGATTAGGGTAGCCTCGACTTTCGCGTTATACACTGATATTCGGCGCAATTCCATGATTTACTGTGCCTTACTACATTCTACCTAGCTCTGGGTAGGCCAGGAGCAGTGGTCGCGGCTCGTTGTATTGAGCTATTCTACGTTTCGTTAGGTTATGTTAGGTCAGGTTAGGTTGCGATATCGACATCTTTTGTGCTATTCACTGCAATACGTTGAATTTCTGCGCCTTACTCTGCTCCAGTAGATTATGCTTGTACCTATGGGGGCCAGCAATAGTGGCCTCGTCGTGTTAGGTTGGCTTATGTTACATTTGTGTATATTAGCTTTGCCAAGGATAGGGTAGGCTACTTCAACTTTTGTGATATTCACTGCTACTATGATTTCTGCGCTCTAGTGCGCTCTAATATGTTCTGCTTGGCACCGGAGTGGCCTGCAATGGTGGTATCGGCACGTTAGTTTGAGATAGGTTACGTTCGGCTATGTTACGCTTGCCTAGGTTCGAATAGACCACTGTGTCTTTTGTGCTATACACCGTTACTCGGTGGTTTTCCGCGCTCCATTGTACTATAACATACT
>NW_016956017.1:0-652 GCF_001483705.2 Eufriesea mexicana
ATGTATGGATGTATGGATATATGGACGTATGAATGCACGATTTTATGGATCTACGGGTGTATGTATGTATGGATGGATTTATGGATGTATTGATGTATGTACGTATGTATGTATGTATGGATGAATGGATTGGTGGATGGATGTATGAATGGATAGATGTATGGGTGTATGGATGGATGGATTTATGGGTGTGTGGATGTATGAATGTATAGATGGATGGATGTACGGATGGATTGACGTATTAATGGACGGATGTACGTACGTATGAATGTATGGATGTATATATGTACGGATGTATGGATTTACAGATGTATGGCTTTGTGGATGTAAGTATGGATGGATGGATGTAAGGATGGATGGATGTATGGAAAGAAGGATGTATGAATGGATGTATGTATGGATGAATGGTTGTGTGGATGGAGGTATGTATGGATGGATTGAGGTATTGGTGATCGGATGTACGAAAGTATGGATTTATGGATGTGCGGATGTATGAATGTATGGATGGATGGATGTATGTGTGGATACATGTATGGATCGATGGCTGGATGGATGGTTGGTTTTATGGCTGGATGGATGTATGGAAGGTTGGGTGTATGGATGGATGAATGTGTGGATGAATGGTTGTGTGGATGGATGGATGTATGGATGG
>NW_016956018.1:0-1371 GCF_001483705.2 Eufriesea mexicana
AGAGCACAGTAGTGCCCTGTAATACATCGCATTACAGAGCATAGGACAAAAGTCGAAGACATCCTATCTTAACCTAACCAAACGTGACATAACCTTACGTGGTCTATCTCATGTGCCGGGACGAATATTGCTGGCCTCTCCAGAGACAAGCATAACATATAACTGCAATGAAGACCGCAGAAATCCACCGAACAGCGGTGAATGCCACAAAAGTCGAAGCTACCCTCTCCTGACCTAACCAAGCGTAGCATAACCAACCGTTAAGTGTGCCTTGCTAACGCGCGGAGAACACTATTGCTGGCCTCCCCAGAGACAAGCATAACGTATTAAAGCAGTGTAAGGCGCAGAGATTCACGGAATAGCCGTGAATAGCACAGAAGTCAAAGCCATCCTGACCAAACCTGGTCTAGCCTAACATAACAAAACGCAACATCACCCATACTATAGTGCCGAGATCGCTACTACTGTACCCCCAGTGTGAAGCAGAACATATCGGAGGAGACTAGAGCGCAGAAATTCTTAGAATCGCAGTGCACGTCACAATAGTCGAAGCTACCCTATCCCAACATGGCCATACATAACAAGACCGAATGTAGCTTAACACAAACTAACGTGCCGAGGCCACTATCATTGGCCACCCAGGAGTCGAGCAGATTATGTTAGAGTAATGTAGAGCGCAGAAATACACCGCATATCTGTGTACAGCACAGAAGTCAAAGATATCCTATCCTAACCCAGACAAACCTAACATAACCGAACGTGACATTACTCTACATAGCGCGCCGAAACCACTGTTTCTGGCATCCACAGAGCAAAGCAGAGCATAGTAGATCACAGTAGACCACAGGAATCCGCCAAATATCAGCGTATAGCACAATAGTCAAGGCCACCCTGTCCTAACGTAACCTAACCTAACATAACCATACGCAGCCTAACTTAACCTAACGAGCCGAGACCAATATTGCTGGCCTCACAAGCGCTTAGCAGAGCATAGCAAAGCAATGTAGAACACAGAAGTCTGCCGAATAGCAGTGTGTAGCACAAAAGTAGAAGCTATTCCAACCCAACATAAACAAATCTATCCCAACCAAACGTAACATAACACAACCTAACCTGCCGAGAGCAATGCTCCTGGCGTCCACAGAGACAAACAGTGTGCGATAGAGCACAGAAGAGCGCAGAAGTCCAAAGAATTGCAGTGTGTAGCAAAAAGTCGAAGCTACCCTAACTTAACGTTACCAAACGTTACATAACTCAACCTAACGAGCCTGCAGCAATAATGCTTACGTCCCCGGAGCCATGCAGAGCATAATAGAGCACAGTAGAGCGCAGAAAGCCGCCGCATTGAAGTGCAAAGTAGAAAAGTAAAAG
>NW_016956019.1:0-741 GCF_001483705.2 Eufriesea mexicana
GTATGCTCTGCCTTGTCCTTGAGAGGATTTAAAATGTGACCGCGGCGCGTTAGGTTGATTTATTTTACGTTTGGTTTGATTAGGTTTGGTTAGGTATGGTCAAGATATCTTCGCCTTTTGTGCTGTTCACAGCAATGCGGGCGAGTTCTACGATCTACTGTTCTCAAGTATAATCTGCTTGTCTCTGCGGATAACAGGAAGTGTGGTTTCGGCACGTTAGGTTCAGTTACTCTACGTTTGTTTATGTTTCGTTTGGTTAGGCTTGGAAATGGTTGCTTTGACTTTTGTGCTCTACACTGCAATGCCGCTTATTTCTGTGACCTGCTGTGCTTTGGTATGCTCTGCTTGGCTCTGGGGAATCCAGAAGTAGTGGTCTCAGCACATTAGGTTAGGATTGGTTGCGTTTGCTTTTACTAGGTTTGGCAAGTTAGGATATGATAGCTGTGACTTCTGTGCTGTACACTGCACTTCGTCGTATTTCTACGCTCTAAATCGCCCTACTATGCTGTGCTTGAATCTGGGGAGGACAGTAATAGTGGTCGCGGCACGCTGGTTTGATTTAGGATACGTTTGGCTGTGTCTCGTTAGGTTAGGTTAGGAGAGGGTAGCTGTGACTTTTGCGCTATATACTGCTATTCGACGAACTACTGCGCTATTCTGAGCTCTAGTATGCTCTCTCTGGCTCTGGGGAGGCCAGCAGCTGTGCTCTCGTCACGTTCGGTTGAGTTATGTTAAGTTCGG
>NW_016956020.1:0-318 GCF_001483705.2 Eufriesea mexicana
CTACAATGCTATAGAATCTGGCTGGAATTTTCAATTTTATTGACATTTTCCACTAATATCGTGGCGACCTATCTTTCTTGCATATAGAAGGAGGAAAGATTCTACAGGCGTACTATAGTCATTGCAATCCCATACAATCTGGATGGAAAATTCAATTTCATTGCCATCTTCAAGTAATATCGTGTCGACCTAACTTTCTTGCATAAATAAGATCGATAGGTACTATTGGCGTGATATAGACATTGAAATGCTATGGAATCTGGCCGGAAAATTCAATATTATAGACATTTTCGACTAATATCATGGCGGGCTAACTTT
>NW_016956021.1:0-407 GCF_001483705.2 Eufriesea mexicana
AGAGTAGAGGTCTAATCAAAATCTATAATCTGCTATAGCTTGGTGAATAGATCGCCTAACCCACTCTATCCAATGGCAGGTGCAGACATCTACTTGCCAGAAAATAGGTCTATTCAAAATCTATAATCCGTTATTGCTTGGTGAATAGATCGCCTAACCCACTCTATCCAATGGCAGGTGCAGACATCTACTTGCCAGAAAATAGGTCTATTCAAAATCTTTAACATGTTGTAGCTTGGTGAATAGATCGCCCAACGCCTTCAATCCAATGGAAAGTACAGCCATATACTTGCCACAGAATAAGTCTATTCAAAATATGTAAGCTGTCATAGCTTGGCGATTATGTCGCCGAACGCATTCAATCTAATGGCAAGTACAGCCATCTACTTGCCAGAGAATAAGTCTAT
>NW_016956022.1:0-999 GCF_001483705.2 Eufriesea mexicana
TAAGGTTATGTCAGCAAATGTTTGACTTTTGTGCTATACACTGCAAAGCTGTGGATTTTTGGGTTCTACTGTCCTCTAGTTTATTCTGCTTTGCTCTTGGCAGGCAAGCAGTAATGGTCAAGGTGCGTCAGTTTCATTTATGCTACGTTTGAATATGACAAGTTTGTATAAGTTAGGAGAGAATAGATTAGATTCTCGTGCCATTCATGATATTCGGTGGATTCCTGCGCCCTACTGCGTTCTAATAAGTCCTGCAAGGCTGTGGGGTGACCAGTAATGGTGGTCTCGCTACGCTCGGTCGAGTTATGCTACGTTCCGCTAGTGTAGGTCGGTAAGGCTTGATTAGGGTCTCCTTGGCTGTTTTGCCTTACAGTGCTATTCGGTGGATTCCTGCGCTCCACAATGCTCTACTATACTATGCTCCAATCTGGGGAGGCCAGCGATAGTAGTCGTGGTATGTTATTTTGTGCTATTTTAACTGTTAGGAGAGGTTTGGCTATGTTTGGATATGGTAGCTTCGACTTTCGCGCTATACACTGTTATACGGTGGATTACTGCGCCCTAGTGAGCTCTAATATACTCTGCTCGGCCCTATGAAGGCCATGCATAACGATCGCGGCACGTCATGTTGAGTTATGCTACGTTGGGTTACGCTATGTTATGCAAGGTCAGGACAGGATATCTTCGACTTTTGTGCTGTACACTGCAATTCGTTGGATTTCTGCGCTCCACATTGCTCTACTGTACTCTGCTCGACACTGGAGTGGCGAGCAACAGCGGTAGCGGGACGTTAGTTTCTGTTAGGTTACGTTTGGTTGGGCTATGTTCGGCTAAGTTTGGTTAGGATAGCTCTGACTTTCGTGCTATTCACCGTTATTCGGTGGATTTATGTGCTCCACCGTGCTATACTATATTCTGCTATGCATTGTGGAGGCAAGAAGCAGTGGTCGCGGCACGTTACGTTGAGCTATGCTACGTTTGGTTACGTTAGGTTAAGTC
>NW_016956023.1:0-433 GCF_001483705.2 Eufriesea mexicana
CCAGCAGTTTTAGTCTCGGCATTGTAGTCTTAGTTACGTAGCGCTTGATTATGTTACGTTTCGATATGTTAAGAGAACTGAGCTTTGACTTTTTTGCTAAACACAGTTATTCGGTGGGCTTCTGCGCTCTGCATTGCTCTACTATACCCTGCTCAACTCTGGGGAGACCAGCAACAACGGTCATGGCACGAAATGTTGATGTAGGTTTCGCTGGGTTAGGCTATGTTTGGTAACGTTTGCTTAGGATGGCATTGACGTATGTGCTATAAACTGCTCTTCAGTGACTTCTGCGCCCTACTGCTCTCTAATATGATCTGCTTGGCTCTGCGGAGGCCAGAAATAGTGGCCGCGGCACGATAGGACGAGTTAAGTTGCGTAAGATTATGTTTCGTTTGTTTGGGTTAGGATAGTATATCTTGGACTTTTTTGCAAT
>NW_016956024.1:0-859 GCF_001483705.2 Eufriesea mexicana
GGAGGCTATGGACACGTCCTAAAATTCTCGCCGTCCATGGTGCTCCAGGCCAACCTGAATCACTCGCGGGCGTCGCGGGATTTGCTCCTGCAGACGCTCGTCGAGCTGGGCGTGAGTTGGCTGTTACCGCAGAGCCGTACCGCATCCCCGATCAAGACGGGTGGTTTGCGGAACGGGACGGCTCCGTGGCGATTATCACGATGGGACTGCCGCGGACACCCACACCGATGCTGCTTCACAGCGGGAGGGGGGGGGGGCTTCGTGGTGGTCTCCTGGCACGACACAGTCGTGGTAGGGTGTTACGCCTCGCCCAACTGCGGCCTCTCGTCGTTCTAGAGGTACTTGGACGACGTCGGGGATTTCCTGAGCGGACACCTGACCCATCCGGTTCTGGTCCTGGGGGACTTCAACGCCCACTCCGTGGCTTGGGGTTCCCTGCGAACAGACGCGAGGGGCATGGCTCTGCTTGACTTGGCCGCGGGACTGGGGCTCCGGTTGCTCAATCAGGGCTCCGTAAGCACGTGCGTGCGGTGGAACGGCACGTCCATCGTGGACCTGTCGTTCGCGTCACCGACCGCCTTGCGGCGAGTCATCGACTGGAGGGTGGCGGTGGAGATGGAGACGCTCAGCGACCATTTCTACATCACCATGATTTTAGCCGTCACTCCTGTAAGCAGTCGGGGACCCTCCCGCGAGGGAAGCGCACCAGGTGCTCGGGCGCCTCGACCGCGATTTGTTTTCCGCGGCCGTCCATGTCGTCGCCTGGTCGAAGGGTGGCACCGGGCGCGTGATCATCGTCGCGGGGGAAGGGGCCGAGCGGCAGCTAAAGCTCGGCAGTGGGACGAGCTACTCACGACGC
>NW_016956025.1:0-1196 GCF_001483705.2 Eufriesea mexicana
TAGATTAGGATAGGTTAACGTTGACATTTGCACTGTACACTCCTGTTCTGTGGATTTCTGCCCGCAACAGTGCTCTACTATGCTCTGGTCGATTCTGTGGCGGCCAGTAACAGCTGTCGCTGCACGATAGCTTGAGTTATGTCACGTTCGATTAAGTTAAGCTTGGTTAGGTTAGGATAGGTTTGCTTTGGTATTTCCGATATGCACCTCTATTCTATGCACGCCGGCGCTCTACTGTCGTCTAATGTGTCCTGCTTGGCAACGGGGAGACCAGCAATAGTGTTCTAGGCTCGCTAGGTTTCGTTTGTTTACGTTTGGCGTGTTACGCTAGGTCAGGTTATGATAGAATGTTTCTTACGTTTGTGCTGTACACTGCAATTCGGTGCTTTCCCTCGCTGCACATTGCTCTGCTATGCTCCGCTCGACACTGTGGAGGCCAGCAACACTGGTCTCGGCACGATAGGTTCAGTTAGGTTCCGTTCGCTTAGGTTGTGTTCAATTGGGTTAGCTTTGTATAGCTTCGACTTTCGTGATATACACGGGTTTTCGGTGGATTTCTGTGCTCTACTATGCCCTCCTCGACTCTGGGAAGGCCAGCGATAGCAGTCGAGGCTCCTTAGGTTGTGTTAAGTTACGTTCGCCTATAACACGGTTTGTTAGGTTTGCTGACGGTAGCCTTGTCTTTTGTGCTATATACAGTTACTCGGTGGATTTCGGCGCTCTACTGTGTTCTAATATGTTCAGCTTTGCCCCGGGAATGACAAAAATAGTGGCCTCGGCACGTTACGCTGGGTTGTGCTACGTTTGGCTAGGATAGGTTAGGTCAGGTTGGGTCAGGATATCTTTGTGTTTTGGGCTATACGCAGCAATGCGGCGGTTATCTGCGCTCTACTCTGCTATAGTTTATTTTGCTTGGCTCTGGTGGGTCAGCAATATTGGTCTTAATATAGGGACTGCGATCTACTCTCCTCTAATATGTTCTGCTTCGCGATGGAGATGCCAGAAATGGTGGTCTAGGCACGCCGATTTCGATTAGCTTACGTTTGTTCATGTTACGCTTTGGTAGGTTAGTATAGGTTAACTCTGACTTTTGTCCTTTACTCTGCAATGCGGCGGACATCGGCACTCTACTCTGCTCTAGTATATTCTGGTTGGTTCTGCGGAGTTCAGAAATAGTTGTCCTGGCACGTTAGGCG
>NW_016956026.1:0-1296 GCF_001483705.2 Eufriesea mexicana
CGATGGCTGTACTGAGTATGGTGCCGTAAATTGTTAATGTCTCGACCGATAATGAGTCAGTTCTTTGTCATTCTAGAATTGCAACACGATCCATAATAACTGATCCGATTAATTCAACGGCTTGATTTCTTTCTTGGTGAATGTTTAAAGCACCGTGCCGTCAATTGTGAATATCTCTAGACATAACCGTAGTATACATTGATTATTCTAGAATTGCTGTTAAATGTAAGTTATCAGTAAACAAATTAGTCCAGCTGCTGAAGAAAAGTGATGATGTCTGTACTCAGTACTTCTTCGATAATTGCTAATTTCACGCATGATGATGGGTCAGTCTTCTGTCATTCTCTAATTGCAATTGGTCCTAAATCATCGGTGAAGGGTCTAATCAGACGGCTACATAGCACTATTGGTGGATGTATCAACTACCGTATTGGGAAATGTAAATATCAGTAGACATAACTGATGAATACATAGGTTACTCTAGAGCAACTGCGGAATTAAGTTACCAGTGAGCAGATTAATCCGACGGCTGCAGTAGTGTGATATGGCAGATCTCAGTACCCTTATGTCAATCGTTAATATTTCAAGCTATAGCGGATGTGTCTCTTGTCATCCTAGTACTGCTATACATTCCAGGTCATCACTGTACAGGATAATGCATCGGCGACGGTGCACAGTTGATGGATGTACCATCACCGTACTGTCATTTATAAACATCTCTACCCATAACCGTGTTATATATTGATTATTCTATAATTGCTGCTGAATTTAATTTACACTGAAGGAATTATTCCAACGGCTTTATCTCTCTGATTACGGCTGTACTCAGTACTGTTTAGTCACTTGTTAATGACTTGAGCTATAACGAATTTGTCTTTTGTCGCTCTAGAGTTGCTATTGAATCTAAATCATCATTGAACAGGTTAATCCCGCGGTTACAGTGCTCTATTGGTGAATTCACCAACTACTGTACTTGGAGCTCTAAATATCTCTAGCCATGAATGATGTATGCATTGACTATTCCCTAGCTACTGTGGAACTTAAATCATGAATCAATAGATTAATACAAAGGCTGCAGTACTCTTACGATGGCTGCACACAGTACTATTATGTCAATAGCGAAGGCGGTGGAATAAAACGTATATATCATTTGTCACTCTAGAATTGCTATAGAATATACGTCATCGCTGAGCAGATTAATCTCAGCGGCGGCAGTGCTCTGTTGGCGGATGTACTAAGCACCATACTGGTAATTGTATGTATCTCCAGCCATAACCATCCTGCACATTGACTACC
>NW_016956027.1:0-217 GCF_001483705.2 Eufriesea mexicana
CAGAGCTATTCGGTGGACTTCTGCGCTCTACTGTGATCAAATGTGCCCCGCTTTGTTTTGGCGCGGTCAGAAGTAGTGACCGTGACGCGTGAGGTGGTGTATTGTAACGTTTAGCTTTGTTTGGTCCGTCAGGTTTAGGTTACGATGCCTTTGACTTCTGTGCTTTACGCTGGAATGCTGTGGACTTCTGCGCTCTACTGAGCTCTAGTAGTTTCTG
>NW_016956027.1:275-526 GCF_001483705.2 Eufriesea mexicana
GTTAAGTTAAGTTAGCTTAGGTTAGGTTTGGATGACTTTGACTTTTCTGCTCTACACTGCAATTCTATTGTTTCCTGCGCTCCATTCTTCTCCAATATGCTCTGCTTCGATATGTGGAGGCCAGCAACACAGGTCGCGGCACGATAGGTTGAGTTAGATTACGTTCGGCTAGGTAAGGTCGTGCTGGGTTAGGTTCTGCTATGATGCCTTTGGCTATTGTGCTATACACAGATTCTCGTTGTATTTCTACG
>NW_016956028.1:0-287 GCF_001483705.2 Eufriesea mexicana
AATTTTATTGACATTTTCGATTAATATTGTGGTAAGCTTACTTTCTTGCATAAATAAGGAAGATATATCATTTTGGCGTGCTATAGCCAATGCAATGCTACAGAATCTGGGTGAAAAATTCAATTGTATTGACATTTTCGACTAATATCGTGGTGAGCTAACTTTTTTGGACTTATAAGGAGGAAAGGTTCTTCTGTCGCGCTATAGTCATTGCGTTGCTACAGAATCTGGCTGGTAAATTCAATTTTATTGTCATTTTCGACTAATATCGTGGTGAGCTATCTTTC
>NW_016956028.1:510-912 GCF_001483705.2 Eufriesea mexicana
CTAATATCGTGGTGAGCTAACTTTCTTGCATAATTAAAGCAGAAATATTCTATTGACGTGCTATAGCCAATGCAATGCTACAGTATCTGTGTGGAAAATTCAATTTTATTGACATTATCAACTAATATCGTGGTGAGCTGACTTTCTTGCATAAATATGGAAGAAATATTCTATTGGCGCGATATATCCACTGCAATGCAATAGAATCTGGCTCAAAAACTCGATTTTATGGACATTCTCGACTGATATCGTGGTGAGCTACCTTTCCCGCCTAAACAATGAGAAAAGATACTATTGGCTTGCTATAGCCATTGCACTGCTATAGAATCTTGTTGGAAAATTCATTTTTGTTGACATTTTCGACTGATATCTTGGTGAACTATGTTTCTTGCATAAATAAGT
>NW_016956029.1:0-279 GCF_001483705.2 Eufriesea mexicana
AATATGCTCTGCTTGGCTCTGCGAGGCCAGCAATATCGGTCTCGTCGAGTTATGTTGTGTTACGCTACATATGGATATATTAGGTTCGGTCAAGTTATGTCAGGATATATATCACATTTGTGCTAAACAAAAAATGCTGTGGATTTCTGCACCCCACTGTGTCCTAATACTTTCTGCTTGTCTCTGGGTAGGCCAGCGATAGTGATCTCGGCACGATAGTTTGAGGTAGGTTACGTTTGGTTAGGTTAGGTTAGGTCAGTTTATGTACGCATATCTTCG
>NW_016956030.1:0-275 GCF_001483705.2 Eufriesea mexicana
GTATGGATTTACGAATGCATGGATGATACGGATGTATATATTTATGGATGCATGGATGAATGGGTGAATGAATGGATGGATGTATGGATGGATGGCTGTATGGATGGATGGATGTATGCATGGATGTATGTATGGATGTTTGTATGGATGTAAGTATGTGTGTATGGATGGATGAATGGAAGGATGTGTGTATGGATGTATGTATGGACGAATGTATCTGTGTATGTATGGATATATGTATTGACGTATGTATGGATGTATGGATGGGTGGATGG
>NW_016956031.1:0-388 GCF_001483705.2 Eufriesea mexicana
AAAGAGCGATGCAGGACATATTAGAGCACAGTAGGGACCAGAAATCACCCGAGTCGCAGTGTACACCACGAAAGCCAAAGCTATACAAACCTAACCCGAACCAACATAACCCAATCAAACGTTGCATAGCTCGACCTAACGTGCCGAGACCACCACTACTGGACCCCCAGAGTACCAAAGTATGATAGAGCCAAGTATTGCGCAGAAAGCCATCACGTAGCAATGTATAGCGGAAAAAGTCAAAGCCATCCTGACCAAACGTAACCCAATCTATCCTAACTAAATGTAACATAATTCAGCCAAACGTGCCACGGCCTCCAATGCCGGTCTCCCCAGAGTCCAGCAGAGTATACTAGAGCTACGAAGAGCGCAGGAATCCACCGAATAG
>NW_016956032.1:0-268 GCF_001483705.2 Eufriesea mexicana
CAGTTCATGTCAGGTCAGATGCTGTCAGTTCAGGTCAGTTCAGGTCAGTTCCGGTCAGGCCAGCTCAGGCCAGACCATATATGGTCAGGTCAGGTCAGGTCAGGACAGATAAGTCAGGTAAGGTCAGCCCAGGTCAGGTCAGATCAGGTTAGGTCAGGTCAGGTCAGGTTAGGTCAGTTCAAGTCAGGTCCGGTAAGGTCAGGCTAGGCCAGATCATGTCTGGTCAGGTCAGGACAGTTCAGGTCAGTTCACTTCAGATCAGATCATG
>NW_016956033.1:0-691 GCF_001483705.2 Eufriesea mexicana
CTATAGTTTGATGAATAGATCACGTAACGTTCTCAAACCAATGGTAGGTATAGCCATCTACATGCCATAGAATAAGTCAATTCAAAATCTATAACCTGCTATAATTTGATGAATAGATTACCTAACGATCTCAATCCAGTGGTAAGTATAGACATCTACTTACCATAGAATAGGTCTATTCAAAATCTATAACCTGCTATAGTTTGATGAATGGATCACCTAACGTTCGCTATCCACTGGTAGGTACAGCCATCCACTTACCATTGAGTAAGTCTATTAAAAATTCATAACATATTATAACTCGATGAATATATCATCTATCGTTCTCAATCCAATGGTAGGTATAGCCATCTACTTACCATAGAATATGTCTATTAAGAATTCATAACCTGTTATAACTCGGTGAATCGATCATATAACGTTCTCAATCAAATGGTAGGTATAGCCATCTACTTACCATAGAATATGTCTATTAAGAATTCATAACCTGTTATAACTCGGTGAATCGATCATATAACGTTCTCAATCAAATGGTAGGTATAGCCATCTACTTGCCATGGAATAAGTCTATTCAAAATATATAACCTGCTATAATTTGATGAATAGATCACATAACGTTCTCAATCCTATGGTAGGTATAGCCACCTACTTACCATAGAATAGGTCTATTAAAAATTCATAACCTGGTATA
>NW_016956034.1:0-297 GCF_001483705.2 Eufriesea mexicana
GAATTTCTGCGCCCTACTGTGCTCTAATTTGTTCTGCATGGCTTCGCGAATGCCAGCAATAGTTCTCCCGGTAAGTTACGTTTAGTTAAGCTACGTTTGGTGTGATTAGGTTAGACTAGGCTTGGTTATGGTTGCTCTCACTTTTGTGATGTACGCTTCTTTTCGGCGCCTTTTGCACTCTAAATAGGTTTAATGCACCCTGCCGACTATGGGTTAGGCAGCATAGCGGCCGTGGCACGTTACGTTGTGCTACGTTACGCATGCTTAGGTTTGGTTAGGTTAAGCTTCGCTGGGATA
>NW_016956034.1:330-532 GCF_001483705.2 Eufriesea mexicana
TGTAAGGCAGATTGCAGCGCCCTACTCTCCTCTAATATGTTCTGATTGGCGCTGGGGAAGCCAGCATTTCTGGTCCCGCCCCGTTAGTTTACGTTAGCTTACCTTCGGTTATATGAGGCTTGGGTAATTTAGGATAGTTTATCTTTGGCTTCTGCGCTGTACACTGCCACTCGGAGGACTTCTACCCACTACATTGTCCTAC
>NW_016956035.1:0-638 GCF_001483705.2 Eufriesea mexicana
AGACCAATACTGCCGGCCTCCCCAGAGACAAACATAATATACTGGAGCAGAGTAGAGCGCAGGTTTCCGCCGAACAATGGTCTACACCAAGAAAGTGAAATATATCCAAACCGAACGTTAACTAACTTAACGTAACAGAAGGTAACCTAATCCAACCTGACTTGCAGAGACCACAATTACTCGACACGCCAGATTCGAGCAGAGTACAGTGCAGCAGAGTAGAGTGTAGGAATCCTCCGAATAGCGGAGTATACCACAAATGGAGGAGCTACCCTATCCTAACCTAACCAATCGTAACATTGCCGAACGTATCATAGCGCAACCTGCCGTGTCATTGCCACTAACGCAGACCTCCGCAGAGTCAAACAGAGTGTAGTAGAGCACTATAGAGCGCAGAATGCCATCAAATAGTCATGTATAGCAAAAAAGTCAATGATATCCTGACCTAACCAGACCTAACCTAACTTAGCCAAACGTAGAGTAAAAAGAGTAACTAAACCTGACCTGTCGCGAACACTATTCCTCGCTTCCCCAGGGACAAGCAGAACATGGCGGAGCGCAGTAGAGCTCAGAACTCCATGAGACATCAGTCTTCAGCACATATGTCAAAGCTGTACTAACCTAACAAAACCAAACAT
>NW_016956036.1:0-512 GCF_001483705.2 Eufriesea mexicana
ATGCATACATCCGTACATACATGCATACATACATCCATGCATACATCCACACAAACATCCATACACACATCCATGCATCCTTATACACTTGCATCCATACATCTGTACATCAATACATCCATCCATCCATATATCCTGCCATCCACACATACATCCACCCATACATGCGTCCATCCATACACACATACATCCATACATCCATATATCCATACATCCATACATCCATACATATACACATATATACATCCATACATCCGTACATCCGTCCATCCACACCTCAATCCATCCATACACACATTCATCCATACATTCATCCACCGATGCGTCCATCCATTCATACATTCATTCATAAATCAATACATACATACATTCAAATATCCATACATACATCCATACATACATACATACAAACATCCATACATACATCCATGCACACATCCATGCATACATCCATACATACATCTACACATACATCTATACATACATCCATCCATACATCCACACATGCATCC
>NW_016956037.1:0-780 GCF_001483705.2 Eufriesea mexicana
TCCATACATACATCCATAGATACATACTTACATACATGCATACATACATCCATGCATACATCCGTTCAAACATCCATTAATACATCCATGCATACATCCATGCATACATCCATGCATACATCGATACATTCATCCATACAAGCATCCATACATACATCCACTCTTCCGTCCATTCACGATACATTCGTCCACCCACACATCCATACATACATGCCTCCGAACATCCGTACCTTCGTACATAAATACATCCACGCATACATACATCCATACATCCATAACGCAAATACGGCCATACATACATACATCCATACATACACACGTCCATACGTTAATACATCCATCCATCCGTACGTCCATCCATCCATACATCCATGCATCCACACATCCATGCATCCATAAATCCAACCATCCAACCACTCATCCAATCATACGTACATCCATACATGCGCCCATGCATACATCCATACATCCATGCATACACGAAAACATTCAACCTTACATACATCCATAGATACATCCGTAAATGCATTCATACATACATTCATCCATACATCCAAACATCCATACGTCCATAAATGCATCCATTCGTACGTCCATCATTCGATACATCCATCCATCCATACATCCATCCATTCGTACATTCATACATCCGTGCATCCATACATCCGTACATGCGTCCATCTATACCTCAAACCATCCATCCATCCATCCATCGACCCAACCACTGATCCATACATACATCCATCCATACATCCTTCTTTACATCCATCCATCCATCCA
>NW_016956038.1:0-895 GCF_001483705.2 Eufriesea mexicana
TGCCATTCGGTGGATATCTGCGCACTACATTGCTCCTCTATACCCCACCCGTCCAGTGGAGGGGGGTTGGGGGGTTGGTAGCAATGGTGTTCGAGGTTCGATAGGATGAGTTAGGTTACGCTTAGTTATGTAAGGTTAGGTAAGGTCTGGCTGGGATGCCTTATGCTTTTGTGCAATACACTGCAATTCGGGGGACTTCTCTCCTCTACTGAGCAGTAATATGTTCTGCTGGGCTCTGTCGATGCCAGCAATAGATGTCTCGGCTCGTTAGGTTTAGTTATTCTTCGTTTGGTCATGGTGGGTTAAGCATGACTTGGTTAGGATGGCTTTGACTTTTGTGATTTAAACTGTTATTCGGTGGATATCTATGATCTAATGTCCTCAGATATGCTCAGCTTGGCTCTGGAGAGGCCAGCAGTTGGTCTCGTCACGTTATGTTGTGTTACACTACGTTCGGTTAGGCTAGTTTATGTCACTTTAGGTCAGGACATCTTTGACTATTGCGCTGTAAACGGCAATGCGTTGGACTTCCGCGCTCCACTGTGCTCTAATATGCTCTGCTTGTTCCTGAGGAGGCCTGCAATAATGCACTCGACGCGTTAGGCTTATTGAGGCTAAGTTCGGATGGGCTATGTTAGTTTGCGTTAGGTATGCATAACAACCACTTTCGTGGTTTGCACTGCTGTTCTGTGGATTTCTGCGCTCTACTGTGCTATGGAATGTTCTGCTTGGCGCTGCGGAGGCCAGCAGTAGTGGTCTCGTCTCGTTTGGCTTAGTTCGTCTACGTTTGGCTATGTACATCTTTGACGTTTGCGCCATTCGCTACCCTTGTGAGGCTTTCTGCGCTGTGCTGTTCCCTAGCATATTCTTCTTGGCACTGAGCATGCCAGCAACA
>NW_016956039.1:0-853 GCF_001483705.2 Eufriesea mexicana
CGTCCTACGTTTACCACAAGAGCACTGTCGCCGTTGGACGAAATTCGTCACTGAAGTTGTATAATCAACAGCATTTCTGGAAAGGCAAATGCAGATCCTCTAACCCTCGAGATATTGGCAATTGACAACACAGTACTGCGTGCAGCGATCATCACAGTGTTGTACCGTTAGCTTAACTTTGACCACTGTAAATGTAAATTCCAAAGGAATTGTAGAGTAATCAGCATGTAGTACGGTTACGGCTATGGATATTTACAAGTGACAGAACGGTACATCTTACAACTTCCAAGGGATCATTTATGCTGTATCATTAATCTGTTAATTGATGATTAAGATGTTATAGCTATTCTAAAATGCTAAAGATAGATCAGTAATACCTTGAGATATTAACAATTGGCAAAACGGTACTGCGTACAGCCATAATCACAGTAATACGGCTGTTGGAAAACTTTGTCCACAGATGATGTAAATTCCAAAGCAATTATGGAACGATCAATGTATATTTCGTTTATGGCGAGATATATTTAAAATTGACTGTACGCTACTTATTACATCCGCCAACATAGCTCGGTAGCTGCAGGATTAGTCTGGTCAATGATGATTTAAAGGCTATAGAATTCTGTAGTGACCTAAGATTTGATGACACATTTCTGAGTACCGCCATCATAAGCGTGCTGTCGCCGTTGGACAACATTGTTAATGAATAATGAACATTCCAAAGCAATCCTGGAACAGTAAATGTATGGTACGGCTATGGCTAGAGCTATTTGCAAGTGATAGTACGCTACTCCGTACATCTGCCAACTGAGCACTGTTGCCGTTGGATTATCTGTACAATAATGATTAAGATAGT
>NW_016956040.1:0-555 GCF_001483705.2 Eufriesea mexicana
TACCGTGGTGAGCTAACTTCCTTGCAAAAATAAGGAGAAAAGATTCTGTTGGCGTGCTATATCAATTGAAATGCTGTTGAATTTGGCTGGAAAATTCTATGTTATTGACATTTTCGTCTATTATCGCTGTGAGTTAATTTTGTTGCATAAATAAGGAGGGAAGATTTTATTGGCGTGCTATAGGCATTGCAAAGCCATAGAATCTTCCTGGAAATTTCAATTTTATTTACATTTTCGACAGATATCGAGGTGAGCTAAGTTTATTGCATAAATAAGGCGGAAACATTCTGTTGGTTGCTCTAGGCATTGCAAAGCTATAGAATCTGGATGGGAAATTCAATTTTATAGGCATTATCGACTAATATCGTGGTGAGCTCTCTTCCTTGCATAAGTAAGGAGGAAAGATATCTGAGTGCTATAGAAATTGCATTAATATAGAATGATGCTGAAAATACAATTTTGTTGAAATTTTCGACTACTATACTGGTGAGATAAATTTCTGGCATAAATAAGGAAGAAAGATTCTATTGGGGTGCCATAGCCATTCGAATGCTA
>NW_016956041.1:0-227 GCF_001483705.2 Eufriesea mexicana
GGCGTTAGACGAACTATTCACCAAGCTACAACACGTTATAGGTTCTGAATAGACCTATTCTCTTTCAAGCAGATGGCTCACTTGCCATTGGATTGAAGCCGTTAGGCGATGTATTCTCCATGATATAACATATTATAGATATTGAATAGACCTATTCTCTGGCAAGTAGATGGCTGTACTTGCCATTGTATTGAAGGCGTTAGGCGATCTATTCACCCAGCTATATC
>NW_016956041.1:339-604 GCF_001483705.2 Eufriesea mexicana
ATTCTCTGGCAAGTAAATGGCTGTACTTGCCATTGGATTGAAGGCGTTAGGAGATCTAATCACCAAGTTATGACATCTTATAGATTTTGAATAGACTTATCCTCCAGCAAGTAGATGGCTATACCTGCCTTTGGTTGAAGGCGTTAGGCGACCTATTCACCAAGCTATAAC
This sequence comes from Eufriesea mexicana, assembly GCF_001483705.2. Classification (NCBI taxonomy): domain Eukaryota; kingdom Metazoa; phylum Arthropoda; class Insecta; order Hymenoptera; family Apidae; genus Eufriesea; species Eufriesea mexicana. The sequence continues at coordinate 511 of NW_016956041.1, forward strand.
AGATTGTATACTTTGAATAAACTTATACTCTGGCAAGCAGATGGCTGTACTTCCCATGGGATTGAAGGCGTTAAGCTATCTATTCACCAAGCTA
>NW_016956042.1:0-773 GCF_001483705.2 Eufriesea mexicana
CCAGAAATTGTTGTCGCGGCAAGTTCGGTTGCGCTACGTTACGTTTGGTTAAGTTACGTTAGGTTAAGTTTGGTTTCGGTTGCTCTGACTTTTCTGCAATACACAGTGTTTCCATGGATTTCCTAGCTCTCCTCTCATCTAATATGTTCTGCTTGGCTCTGAGAGGGGCAGAAATAGTGGTCCCGTCACTTTGGAACGGTTAGGTTACGTTCGCTAAAAAAATACGTTTGGTTAGGTTATGATAGGATAGCTTTGACTTTTGTGATATACTCTGCTATTCGGTATATCTCTGAGCTCTACTGGGCTCTAGTATTCTCCGCCTGGCGCTCGGGAGGCCAGCAAATGTGACGCCCGCACGTTAGATTGAGTAAGGCTGCGTTTGGTTAGGTCATGTTTGGCAATGTTACGACAGAGCAGCAATGACTCTTCTGTTGCACACTGACATTCGGTGGATTTATGCGCTCTACTTTGATCTCATGTTGCATGGTTCGCTCTGGGAATTGCAGAAATCGTGACCGCGGCGCGTTAGGTTGTGTTAGGTTACGTTTGGTTAGGTTTGGTTTGTTATCGATGGGCTAGGTTATCTTTGGCCTTCATGCTATTCACTGCCATTCTATGGACCTGTGTGCTCTACTGTGCGCTGTCATATTCTGCTTGCCTGTGGAGAAGCCAGCAATAGTGATAATGGCGCGACAGACTTTGCTGGGCTCCGTTTGGTAGTTTTACGACTGATTAAGGTAGGGCAGGACAGATGTGGCTTTTGTGCAATACAC
>NW_016956043.1:0-247 GCF_001483705.2 Eufriesea mexicana
GGTGAGTTAACTTCCTTGCATAAATAAGGAGGAAAGATCCTTTTGTCCTGTTATAGCCATTGCTATGCTGCAGAATCGTGCTGGAATGTTCAATTTTATTGACATTCTCGACTAGTTTCGTGGTGAGCTAGCTTCCTTGCATAGGTAAGCAGGAAAGATCCGTTCGGAGTGCTATAACCATTGCAATGCTGCAGAATCTGGATGCAATATTCAATTTTATTGACATTTTCGACTGTTATCGCGGTGA
>NW_016956043.1:337-755 GCF_001483705.2 Eufriesea mexicana
TCTTGCTGGCAAATTCAATTTCATTGACATTTTCGAATAATATCGTGGTGATCCAACTTCCTAGTATAAGTAAGGAGGGAAGATCATTTTGGCCTGATATAGCCATAGCAATGCTGCATAATTGGGCTGGATAGTTCAATTTTATTGACATTTTCGACTAATATCGTGGTGAGCTAACTTCCTTCCATAAACAAGGAGGAAAGATAATATTGGCAAGCTATAACCATTGCAATGCTGCAGAATCTGGCTGGAAAGTTCAATTATATTGTCATTTTCGACTAATGTCGTGTTGAGCTAGCTTCCTTGCATAAGTATGCAGGACAGATCCCTTTGGTGCGCTATATCCATTGCAGTGATACGGAATGTGCCTGGCAGTTTCGATTTTACGGACATTTTCAACTAATATCGTGGTGAGCTA
>NW_016956044.1:0-223 GCF_001483705.2 Eufriesea mexicana
ATTATAGATTTTGAATAGTCCTATTCTCTGGCAAGTAAATGGCTGTAATTGCCATTGGATTGACGGCGTTAGGCGTCCGATTCACCATGCTAAAACAGATTATTGATTTTGAATAGACCTTTTCTCTGGCAAGTAGAAGGCTGTACTTGTCATTGGATTGAAGGCGATAGGCGATGTAATCACCAAGCTATGACAGCTTATAGATTTTGAATAGACCTATTCT
>NW_016956044.1:424-749 GCF_001483705.2 Eufriesea mexicana
TAGTAGATTGCTGTACTTGCCATTGGATTGAAGGCGTTTGGCGATCTATTCACCATGCTGTAACCGATTATTGATTTTGAATAGACCTATTCTCTGGCAAGTAGATGGCTGTACTTGCCATTGGATTGAAAGCGTCAGGCGACCAATTGTCCAAGCTATAACAGTTTATAGATTTTGAATAGACCTATTCTCTGGCAAGTAGATGTCTGAACTTGACATTGGATTGATGGCGTTGGGCGACCTATTCAGCAAGCTATAACGGGTTATAGATTTTAAATAGCCCTATTCTCTGGCAAGTAGATGGATATACTTGCCGTTGGATTGA
>NW_016956045.1:0-573 GCF_001483705.2 Eufriesea mexicana
GGAGGATTTCTGCACTCTACTGCGCTCTATTACGTTCTGCTTGGATTTGGGAAAGACAACAATGCTTGTACCGGCACAATACGTTGAGTTATGCTACGTTTGGTTAGGTTAGGTGAGGTCTGGTTAGGTTAGCGTATATCCGACTCTTGTGCTTTAAACAACAACACGGCGGATTTCTGTGCTCCGCTGTGCTCTGGTATGTTCTTGATGGTTCTGCAGATGTCAGCATTAGTGGTATAGGCACGTTAGCTTTAGTTGGATTATGTTTGGTTATGTTGTGTATGGTTCGGTTAGGCTAGTCTAACTTAGACTTTTGCGCTGTAAGCTGCTATTCGGCGGATTTATCTTCTCTACTGCGATCTATTATACTCCGCCTTGCTCTGGCGAAGACAGTAGTAGTGTCCGCGGCGCGTCAGGTTGAGTTAGATTACGGTTGCTTTGTTCCGGTTTGTTTGGGGTAGGATAGGTTATCTTTGACTTCTGACCTGTGCACAGTAATGCGGTGGGCCACGGCTCTCTACTGTGCTCTGGTATGTTCTGCTTGGCCCTGGGGATGCCAGCAATAGTGGCCTC
>NW_016956046.1:0-551 GCF_001483705.2 Eufriesea mexicana
GCTGCTCGTTGAATTTCTGCGCTTTACTGTGCTCCAATATGTTCTGCTTGGTTCTGTGGATGCGAGCGGTAGAGGCCCGGGCACGATAAGCTTAGTTAGCCTACGTTTGCATAGGTTATGTTATGTCCGGTTGGGCTAGGGTGTCCTCGACCTTTCCGCTTTACACTTCAGTGCGGCGGATTTCAGTGCTCCACTGAGCTATAGTATATTCTGCCATGCTCTGTGGTTGCTAGCAGTAGTGGTCTAGGCACGTTAGGTTGAGATCCGTTACGTTTGGTTAGGTTAGGTTTGTTTGGGTTAGGTTGAGATACCTTTGACTTTCGTGAGATGCAATGACATTCTATGGACATCAGTGTTCTGTTCTCCTCTAATATGCACTTGTTGGCGACGGGGATGCCAGCAATAGTTGTCTCGGCACGTTAGGTCGAAGTATTATACCTTTGATTAGGTTAATAGGTTTGGATGACTTCGACTTTTCTTCTGGACATTGCGATTATACGGATTCCTGAGCCCGACGCTCCTGTATTATGCTCTGCTTCGCTCTGTGGAGG
>NW_016956047.1:0-548 GCF_001483705.2 Eufriesea mexicana
ACTAATAGCGTAGTGAAGTTGCTTTCGTGCATAAATAAGGAGGACAGATTCTATTGGCGTGCTGTAGCCATTGCAGAGATATAGAAACTGGCTGGAAAATTCAATTTTATTTACATTTTCCACTAATATCGTGGTGAGCTGATTTCCTTGCATAAATAAGGAGGAAAGATTCTATTGACGTGCTATAGCCATTGCAGTGCTATACAATCAGGCTGGAAAATTGAATATTATTGTCATTTTCGACTAATATCGTGGTGAGATAGCTTTCTTGCAAAAATAAGGAGGACAGATTCTATTAGCGTGCTACAGCTATTGCAGTGCTATAGAAACAGGCTGGAAAATTGAATTTTATTGTAATTTCGACTAATATCGTGGTGAGCTAACTCCCTTGTATACGTAAGGAGGAAGAATTCTATTGATCAAATATAGCCATTGCAATGCACTGCAATGCTATAGAATCTGGCTGGAAAATTCAATTTTGTATGCATTTTCGACTAATATCGTGGTGAGCTAATTTTCTTGCATAAATAATGTGGAAATATTCTATT
>NW_016956048.1:0-1346 GCF_001483705.2 Eufriesea mexicana
GAATCTGGCTGGAAAGTTCAATTTTATTGACAGTTTCGACTAATATCGTGGAAAGCTATCTTTCTTGCATAAATAAGGAGGAAAGATTCCATTTCCGTGCTAGTCATTGCAATGCTATAGAATCTGGCAGGAAAATTCAATTTCATTGACATTTTCGGCTAATATCGTGGTCCGCTAACTTTCTTGCATAAATAAGGAGGAAAGATACTATTGGCGTGCTGTAGCCATTAAAATGCTTTGGAATCTGGCTGGAAAGTTCAATTTTACTGACATCTTCGACTAACATCGCAGTGAGCTACCTTTCATGCATAAATATGGAGGAAAGATTCTATTGGCGTGATATAGCCACTGCAATGCTATAGAATCTGCCTGGAAAGTACAATTATATTGAATGCTTCGAATAATATCGTGGTGAGCCATCTTTTTGCATAAATAAGGAGCGTAGATTCTATTGGCGTGCAGTTGGCATTGCAATGCTGTAGACTCTTCCTGGAAAATTCAATTTCATTGACATTTTCGACTAATATCGCTGTGAGCTAACTTTCTTACATAAGTAAGGGGTAAAGATTCTGTTGGAGTGCTAGAGGCGTAGCAATGCTTGAGCATCTTAATGGAAAATTCAATTTTCTAGATATTTTCGACAAATATCGCGGTGACATAACTTCCTTGCATAAGTAAAGAGGAAAGATCATGTTGGAGTGCTATAGCCATTGCATTGCTGTAGAATCTGTCTGGAAAATTCAATTTTATTGACAGTTTCGACTAATATCGTGGTGAACTATCTTTCTTGCGTAAATAAGGAGGAAAGGTCCCATTGGCCTGCTATAGACCTTGCAATGCACTGGAATCCGGCTGGATTATTCAATTTTACTGACATCTTCGACTAATATCATAGTGAGCTACCTTTCTTGCATAAATAAGGAGGAAAGGTACTATTGGCGTGTTATAGCCATTGCAATGCTCTGGACTCTTCCTGGAAAATTCAATTTTATTGTCATTTTCGACTAATATCGTGGCGAGCGATCTTTCTTGCATAAATAAGGAGAAAAGATCCTATTAGCGTGCTATAGCAATTGCACTTCTATAGTATCTGGCTGGAAAATTCAGTTTTATAGACATTTTCGACTAAAATTGTTGTGAGATAGCTTTCTTGCATAAATAAGGAGGAAATATTCCATTGGCGTCCTACAGCCATTGCAATGCTATAGAATCTGGCCGGAAAATTCAATTTTATTTACATCTTCGGCTAAAATCGTGGTGAACTTACTTCCTTGCATAAGTAAGGAGGAAATATTCTTTTGGATTGCTATAGCCATGCACTGCTGTAGAATCTGCCTGGTAAGTTC
>NW_016956048.1:2332-2770 GCF_001483705.2 Eufriesea mexicana
TTTTATTGACATTTTCGACTAATATTGTTGTGAGCTAACTTTCGTGCACAAATAAGGAGGAAAGATTCCATTGGCGTGCTACAGCCATTGCAATGCTATAGAATCTGGCTGGAAAATATAATTTTATTGACAGTCTCGACAAATATCTTGGTGAGCTTACTTTCTTGCATAAATAAGGAGGATAGATTCTATTCGCGTGCTATAGGCACTGCAATGGTATTGACTCTTCCTGGAAAATTCAATTTTGTTGTCATTTTCGACTAATATCTTGGCGAGCGATCTTTCTTGCATAAATAAGGAGGAAAGATTCTATTGGCGTGCTATAGCAATTGCACTTCTATCGTATCTGGCTGGAAAACTCAGTTTTATTGACAATTTCGACTAAAATTGTTGTGAGCTAACTTTCTTGCATAAATAAGGAGGAAATATTCCATTGGC
>NW_016956049.1:0-526 GCF_001483705.2 Eufriesea mexicana
TATAGTGATCGCAGGACGTTAGGTTGAGTTAGGATACGTTAGGCTATTTTGCGATTGTCTAGGGTAAGAGAGGATAGCATTGACGTTAGTGCTACAATCTGCTACAAGCTGGGTTCCTGCGCCCTACATTGCGCTCGTATTTTCAGCTTGCATTTGGCGAGGTCAGCAAAAGTGGTCTCGGCACGTTACGATGAGACATGCCACGTTCACTTAGGTTAGGTTAGGACACGTTTCGTAAGGATAGTTTTATCTTCTGTGCTGTACACTGCTATTCGATGGATTTCAGCGCTCTACTCTGCTCTAGTATGTCCTGCTTGGCTCTGTGGATGGTAGCAATAGCGGTCACGGCACGATAGGTTGTTTCATGCTATATTTGGTTTTGTCTACGTTTTTTTTGGCTAGGCACGGGTAGCTTTCGCTTTTCAGTTGTACACTGCGATTCTACGGATTTCTGCGTTCTACACTCCACTATACGTTCTGCTTGACTCTGGTGAGTCCAGCAATGGTGGTCGCGCCACGCCAGGTT
>NW_016956050.1:0-311 GCF_001483705.2 Eufriesea mexicana
GCAGTGTATAGCGGACAGGTGAAAGCTATCCAAACCTAACCCATGCTAGCGTAACATAGTCCATCGTGACCAAACTCAGCCAAACGTGCCGCCACCAATATTTCTGGCCTCCACAGAGAAAAGCAGAACATACTAGAGGAGAGCAAGGCGCACAAATCCTTATAATCGCAGTGTACAAGAGAAAAGTCAACAATATCCATGCCCAACCCATACTAACGTAACCTAACCTAACGTAGCCAAGCTCAACTGAACCTGTCGCGACCACCATTTCTGGCCTCCCCAAGGTCTAGCAGATGAGAGCAGTGCACAGT
>NW_016956051.1:0-229 GCF_001483705.2 Eufriesea mexicana
ATTCACCAAGCTATAACATGTTATAGATTATGAATAGACCTATTCTCTGGCAAGAAGGTGGCTATACTTGCAATTGGATTGGTGGCGATATGCGATCTATTCATTAAGCTATAACAGGTTATAGATTTTGAATAGACCTATTATCTGGCAGGTAGATGGCTGTACTTGCCATTGCATTGAGGGCGTTAGGCGATCTATTCGCCAAGCTATAACATGTTTAATATTTTGT
>NW_016956052.1:0-505 GCF_001483705.2 Eufriesea mexicana
AGAAGTCCATAGAATCTCAGTGCACAGCACAATAATAGAAGATACTCTATCCTAACATAGCCATACGTTATATAACCGTACGTAGCTTAACTCACACTAACGCGCCTAGACCACACTTGCTTGCATCCCGAGTGACAATCAGAACATACTGGAGTACAGTCGAGCGCAGTTGTAGACCGAAAAACAGTCTACACCACGAAAGTCGAAGCAAGCCAAGCCTAACCCAAAGTAACATAACCTCACCAAACATAGCCTAACTCAACCTAACGGGACGAGAACGCTGTTACTGGCCTCCCCAGTGTCGAGAAGAGTGCAGTAGAGCAATGTAGAACGTAGATATCCCCCGAATAACGGTCTACATCACAAAAGTCAGACCTACCCTATCCTGACCTGAGCAACCGTAACATTACAAAGCATCCTAGCATGACACAAACTGTCGTGACATGACCACATCTGCTGGCTTCCCCAGAGTCGAGTAGAGTATAGTAGAGCGCCGTAGAGAGCC
>NW_016956053.1:0-797 GCF_001483705.2 Eufriesea mexicana
CTGGAAAATTCAATTTTATTGACATTTTCGGATATTATCGTGGTGAGCTTGCTTTTTTCGATAAAAAAGGGGGAAATAATCTATTGGCGTGCTATAGTCATTGCTGTGCTATATAATCTGGCTGGAAAATTCTATTTTATTAACTTTTTCGACAAATATCGTGGTGAGCTAACTTTGTTGTAATGTTGTATAAATAAGGAGGAAAGATATTATTGGCGTGCTATAGCCACTGCTATGGTATAGAATCTGTCTTGAAAATACAATTTCATTGACATTTTGCACTAATATCATTTTGAGCCGTCTTTCTTGCACAAATGTGGAGCAAAGATTCTATTGGCCGGCAATTGCCGTTACAATGATATTGAATATTACTGGGAAATTCAATTTTATTGACATTTTCGAATTAAATCGTGCTGACCGATCTTTCTTGCATAAATATGGAGGAACGATTCTATTGGTCTGCTATGGCCATTGCAATGCTGTAGCATCTGGCTCGAAAACTCAATTTCATTGACATTTTCGACTAATATCGTGGTGAGGTAAATTTCTTTTATAAATAAGGAAGAAAGATACTATTGGCGTGTTATAGTCATTGCAATGCTTTAGAATCTGCCTCGAAAATTCAATTTTATTGGCTTCTACGACTAATATCGTGGTGCCCTAACTTTCATGCATAAATATGGAGGAAAGTTACTATTGGCGTGCAATGGCCGCTGCAATCCTGTAGAAACTGACTGGAAAATTAAATTTTATTGACATTTTCCACTAATATCCTTATGAGCTACCTTTCCTGCGTA
>NW_016956054.1:0-805 GCF_001483705.2 Eufriesea mexicana
CTTGGGCTGCCTCGCCTGTGCCCTTGCACCCAATCATGCCCCTTTTCCTACAACCTCAGTGGATCAGGTACTTCAAACACATGCCGCACTCATAAACTAACTTCCAATCGTTTATCGCACTCGGCTCTGTCATACACATCCATTTGATCATTGTACACGCGGTCACCTTTGTTCTAAATTCAAACACTCCCGACACTCCTTCATGCCATACTCATTCCAATCGTACATCTATAGAAAGCGGAAGTTTTCCGACAATTTTCGAGAAAGTCCTTGAACCTCCTTAAAGTCGGAATCCACTTAGTAGCGATAGTGAGAATGATGGTCGCTGCACTCTAATTTGACAAGTCAAAATTTTAAATACGGTTCAATTCTTTCCATTCCATTCTAAGATCCCCCTATAGCATCTTTGGTCCCCGAAACAACCGAGAACCAGCACTGTAACTCCAACGAGGTCCAGGTCACCGAATTCTCCTTGCCTTCGCCATTTAATCGTCGCTATTTTTCGGGTTTCAATTTGTCACCAATGGCCGCGCATAATTTTCAATAATTTTCACCCCTGCTGCAACGCGAAATCACGATCGACCCGGCGCTATACATTGCCGCCGAGTCGTACCACCGAAATAGCGACTGCGTTAATTAATAAGTAAACGCTTGATTGCAGCGTGAATCCATTTTAATTAAAATCCAGATAGATCCGACGATTTCTCCCAACTCTCTCTCTCTCTTTCTCTTTTACTCTATCGCTTCATACAGCCGCGAAACCCATTGGAACAATCGATTCTACGTGTTCTAACCAACCAATTTC
>NW_016956055.1:0-526 GCF_001483705.2 Eufriesea mexicana
GTTTATGCAAGAGAGTTAGCTCACCACGATATTAGTCGAAAATGTCAATAAAATTGTACTATAGAGCCAGATTCTATGTCATTGCAAAGGATATAGCACATCAATAGAATCTTCCCTTCTTATTTATGCAAGTGAGTTAGCACACCACGATAGTAGTCGAAAATGTCAGTAAAATTGCATTTTCCAGCCAGATTCCAGAGCATTGCAATTTCTATAGCACGCCAAAAGAACCTTTCCTCCTTATTCATGCAAGAAACGTAGCTCACTACGATATTAGTCGAAAATGTCAGTAAAATTGCATTTTCCAGCCAGATTCCAGAGCATTGCAATTTCTATAGCACGCCAAAAGAACCTTTCCTCCTTATTCATGCAAGAAACGTAGCTCACTACGATATTAGTCGAAAATGTCAGTAAAATTGCATTTTCCAGCCAGATTCCAGAGCATTGCAATTTCTATAGCACGGCATTAGTATCTTTCCTCATTATTTATGCAAGAAAGTTAGCTCACCACGATATTAGTTGAAAA
>NW_016956056.1:0-897 GCF_001483705.2 Eufriesea mexicana
ACTATTACTGGTATACCGTGAGTCGGGCAGAGTATAGTAGTGCAATGTAGAGCGCAGATATCCGACGAGTCGCAGTGTATGCAACAAAACTCTAAGTAATCCTGCCCTAACCTAGCCAAAAGTAACGTAACCAAACGTAACCCAACTCCTCCAAACGCGCCGAGAGCGCTATTGCTGCACTCCTCAGAACCAAGCAGAACATATTAGAGGAGAGTAGATCGCAGAAGTCCATCGTATCGCAGTCCATAGCACAATAGCCGAAGCTACCCTCTCCGAACATAGCCAAACGGTATAGAACTGAACGTGGCTTAACTCAACCTAACGCGCCGAGGCCACAATTGCTGGCATCCCCTGAGCCAAGCAGTATATACTAGAGCGCAGTAGAATGCAGTAATCCACCGCATTGTAGTGTGAAGCACAAAAGGCAAAGATATCTTAACCTTACCTGTCCAAACCTAACCTAAGCCATCGTAGCCTGAATAAGCGTAACGTGCCGAGAGTGCCATTGCTGGCATCCCCAGTGCCATGCAGAACTTACTGGAGAACGCTAGGGAGCAGAAGTCCACCGAACAACAGTTTATACGACGAAAGTAAAAGCAATCCGAGCATAGCCCAAACTAGTATAACCTAATCAAGCGTAACGTAACACAACCTAGCGTGCCGCGACCAATATTGCTGGCCGCCAGGGACAAGCAGAGGCCAGTAGAGCAACGCACAGCGTATATATGGACCGAATTGCATTGTATATCACCAAAGCCAGAGCTACCCTGTCCTAACCAGACCAAACGTATCGTAACCAATCGTATCCTATCTCATTCCAGCGTGCCGTGGCAACTATTGCTGCCCTCCCCAAAGTCAAGTAGAACACATTAGAGGCGAGTAGAACGCAGGAATCCA
>NW_016956057.1:0-1071 GCF_001483705.2 Eufriesea mexicana
ACCGAACCTGTCCAAACGTAGTGTAACTCAACATAATCGGACGAGACCAATATTACTGGCTCCGCCAGAGCCAAGCGGTGTATATTTGAGCGCATTAGAGCGCAGAAATCAACCGAATAGCAGTGTATAGTTCAAAAGACAAAACTATCCTCTCCTATTGTATAGAGTCAACACAACCAAACGTAGCATATCTAATCCCAACTTGACGAGACCACTATTGCTCGCCTGCAGAGTGACGAGCAGAATGTGTTGGAGTACAGTAAATCGCAGAAATCCACCGCATTGCAATGAACAGCAAAAAAGCCGTAGGTATGGTAACAAAACTTGACCTGATCTAGCCTAATCGAACGTAGCATAACTCAATATGACGTGCCGACGCCACTGCTCCTGACCTCCGTAGGGCGAAGCAGAATGCGGTAGAGTACAGTAGATCACAGAAATCCACTGAATAGCAGTGTAAAGCACAAAAGTCAAAGTTGCCTGTCCTAACATGGCCAAACGTAACATATACAAACATAACGCAGCTCAAACTAACATGCCGAGACAACTATTATCAGCCTCCACAAAGAAGAGCAGTATGTAGTAGAGCACTGTAATGCGCATGAATCAACCGCATTGCAGTAAATAGCACAAAATTCGAAGATACACAGACACAACCTGCCCTAGCTTAATCTAACGGAACGTAGCATAACTCAACAAAACGTGCCGCGACCATTGACGCAGTCTTCCCCAAAGCCAAGCAGAATATGGTAGAGCACAGTAGATCACAAGAGCCCACCACATAATAGGGTATGGTACGAAAGTCAGAGCTATCCTAACCGAACATAACCTAGCCTAATGAAGCCAAACGCAACCTAACTGAAATTAAGGTGCCACGACCACCACTGCTCGCCTCCACAAAGTACAGCGGATTATAAGAGAGCATTGTAGAGCGCGGAAATGCATCGTGTAGCAGTGTACATCACAAAAGTCAAAGAAATCCTAAGCAAACCATCTTAACCGAACCCAACGTTACGTAATCTAGCACAACCTTGCGTGCCGAGACCGCTGTTACAGGCCACCATGGAGCCA
>NW_016956058.1:0-542 GCF_001483705.2 Eufriesea mexicana
GAGCACAGTATAACAGAGAAATCCATCGAATAACAGGTTACAGAACGAAAGGCAAAGCTTCCTAGACCAAACGTAGGCTAACCTACCTTAACCGAATGCACCATAACCCATCGTAACGTTCCAGGACCACTACTGCTCGCATCCGTCGAGGCAAACACAGTATAGTAGAACAACGTTGAGCGCAGAATCCTAACGGATAGCAGCGTATAGCTCAAAAGTTGAGAACACCGTAACCAAACCTGACATAATCTAAACCAACCGAACGTGGCAAAATCCAACGTAACGTGCGGCGACCGCTATTGATTTCCTACGCAGTGATTCCTACGCAGTGCCAAGCACAGTATGATAGAGCACATTGGAGAGCAGAAGTCCATCGAATAGCATGGATAGCACAAAGATCAAAGTAGCGTATCCTAACTTAGCAAAACGAAACGCACCCAAGCGGAGCCTGTCCCAACCTTACACGATGTGGCTTCCACAGACAGAAGCAGATAATACTAGAGGACAGCGTTGCGCAGAAATCCACCGCATTGCAGTGTATA
>NW_016956059.1:0-813 GCF_001483705.2 Eufriesea mexicana
GTTTGGTTCTGATAAGATTGGTTATGCTGGGAGAAGATAGCTTTGACTTTAGTGCTATAGTCTGCTATTAGCTGGATTTCTGCGTCGTAGAGGGCTCTAATGCCTTCAGATTGGCTTTGGGAAGCCCAGAAATAGTAGCCTCCGCAGGATACATTGTATCATGCTACTTTCGGTTAGGTTGGGTCAGGCATCGTTTTGCCAGGATAGCTTTAACTTTTATGCTGTACACTGCTATTCGGTGGATTTCTGCGCTCTATTGCGCTGTAGTGTGTTATGCTTGGCTCTGGGGAGGACAAAAATATCGGTCTCCGCACGCTAGATTTTGTCATGCTATGTTTGGCTATGTTCCGCTGGTTTGGGATAGGCATGAGAACCTTTGACTCTTCTGATATACACTGCTATTGTATGGATTTCTGCGTTCCACTTTGCACTAGTTTGTCCCACATAACTCTGATTTGGCCAGCAGTAGTCGCCTTGGCACGTTATACTGATTTGGGTTACGTTTGCTTATGTTACTGCTGGTTATGTTAGGACAGGATGGCATTGACTTTAGTGCTATTGCATGCTATACCGAGGATTTGTGCTCCCTACAGCGCTACAATATTCACACCTTGACTCTGGGAAGGCCGGCATTAGAGGTCTCGGCACATCATGCTGAGTCATGTTACGTTCGGCTAGGGTGGGTTAGGCCATGAGGAATAACTTTAACTTTTGCGCTGCACGCTGATATTCAGTGAATTTCTGCGCTCCAGTGCGCTCTGGTATGTCCAGCTTGGCTGTGGGTAGGGAAACAGTACCGGTCTCGGCAAGTTA
>NW_016956060.1:0-1330 GCF_001483705.2 Eufriesea mexicana
CATCCTAACCTAACCCGACCTAACCTAACCTAACCTAACCTATCCGAAACTTACCCAACGTAATCTAAACTACCCCATCCGAAAATAAGCTGATGTGACCTTACCAGATCGAACCTAACCTAACCTAACCTAACCTATCCGAAACTTACCCAACGTAATCTAAACTACCCCATCCGAAAATAAGCTGATGTGACCTTACCAGATCGAACCTAACCTAACCTAACCTAACCTATCCGAAACTTACCCAACGTAATCTAAACTACCCCATCCGAAAATAAGCTGATGTGACCTTACCAGATCGAACCTAACCTAACCTAACCTAACCTATCCGAAACTTACCCAACGTAATCTAAACTACCCCATCCGAAAATAAGCTGATGTGACCTTACCAGATCGAACCTAACCTAACCTAACCTAACCCAAACCAACTAACTCAACCTAACCTAACCTAACCTAATGTAACCTAACCTAGACCAAACCAAACCATACCTACCCAACCGAACGTAACCTAACCTAACCAAACCTAACCTTACCCAACATGACCTAACCTTACCTAACCTAAACTCACAAAACCTAACGTAACCTACCTAACCAAACTTTATTTATGCGAACCTATACTAACTTAACCAAACCTAACCTAACCTAACCTAACATAACATAACATAACCCAACATAACCAAACATAACCGAACCTAATTTCACAGAACCTATCGTAACATACCTAACCAAACATCACCTATCCGAAAATAAAATAACGCAACGTAACGTAACCTAACCTAACATAAACTGACCTGACCTGACCGAACCTTACCTAACATGACCTGGCCTAACCGGGCGTAAGGTGACCTCACCTAACCTAAAATAACCTAACCTAACCCAAACTAACTAACTCAACCTAACCTAACCGAACCTAATGTAACCTAACCTAGCCCAACCCAAACCAAACCCACCCAACCCAACGTAACCAAACCTAACCTAACCTAACCAAGCCTAACATAACCCAAACTTAACCTAATCAAACCTAACCTAACCTAACGTAACCTAACCAAACATAACTTAGCCTAGCCTAACCTAAACGACCCCAACCCAACCCAACCCACCCCAACCCAAACCAACCGAAACCAACCCAACCCAACCTAACCTAACCTAACGTAACCTAACCAAACATAACTTAGCCTAGCCTAACCTAAACGAACCCAACCCAACCCAACCCAACCCAACCCAAAACAACCGAAACCAACCCAACCCAACCTAACCTAACCTAACCTAACCTAACCTAACCTAGCCCGGCCTAACCTAAACTAAGCCGACCTTACGTATCCCGACCTAT
>NW_016956061.1:0-227 GCF_001483705.2 Eufriesea mexicana
TAACATTTTCGACTTAGATCGTGGTGAGCTAATTTTGTTGCATAAATAAGGAGGAAAGATCCTCTGGGCATGCTATAGCCATTGCAATGCTATAGTATCTGACTGGAAAATTCAATTTTATGGACATTTTCGACTAATATCGCGGTGAGCTAATTTTGTTACACAAATATGGAGGAAGGATTCTATTGGCGTGCTATATCCATTGCAATGCTATAGAATCTGACTGG
>NW_016956062.1:0-1296 GCF_001483705.2 Eufriesea mexicana
GTTCAATTTTATTGACATATTTTACTCATATCGTGGTGAGATAGCTTTCTTCCAAAAATAACAGGGAATGATGCAATTGGACTGCTAGAGCCATTTCAATGCTAGAGAATCTGTCTGGAGAGATCAATTTTATTGACATTTTCGACTGGTATCGTATTGAGCTAACTTTCTTGCATAAATAAGGAGGAAAGATCCTTTTGGCGTGCTATAACCATTGCAATGATACAGAATGTGCCTGGCAGTATCAATTTTATTGACATTTTTGACTATTATCGTGGAGAGCTAAATTTCTTGCATAAATAAGATGGAAAGAATCTATTGGCCTGCTATAGCCATTGCAATGCTCTGGAATCTCGCTGGAAAATTCAATTTTACTGACATTTTTGACAAATATCGTGGTGAGCAACCTTTCTTGCATAAATAAAATGGAAATATTCTCTTGGCATGCTATAGCCTTTGCAATGCTATAGAATCTGCCTGGAAAGTTCAATTTTATTGACATTTTCGACTAATACCGTGGTGAGCTAACTTCCATGCATACGTAAGAAGGAAAAATCCATTTGGTGTGCTATAGCCACACCAATGCAGAAGAATCTGTCTGGAAAATTTAATTTTATTGGCATTTTTGCCTAATATCGTGGTCAGCTAACTTTCTTGCATAAATAGAATGGAAATATTCTCTTGGCATGCTATAGCCTTTGCAATGCTATAGAAGCTGGATTGGAAAATTCAATTTTATTGACATTTTCGACTAATACCGTGGTGAGCTAACTTCCATGCATACGTAAGAAGGAAAAATCCATTTGGTGTGCTATAGCCACACCAATGCAGAAGAATCTGTCTGGAAAATTTAATTTTATTGGCATTTTTGCCTAATATCGTGGTCAGCTAACTTTCTTGCATAAATAAGGTGGAAAGAATCCATTGGCGTGCTGTAGCCATTGCAATGCTCTGGAATCTGGCTTGAAAATTCACTTTTCCTGACATTTACGACAAATATCGTGGTGAGCAACCTTTCTTGCATAAATAAGGTGGAAAGAATCCATTGGCGTGCTGTAGCCATTGCAATGCTCTGGAATCTGGCTTGAAAATTCACTTTTCCTGACATTTACGACAAATATCGTGGTGAGCAACCTTTCTTGCATAAATAAAGATGAAATATTTTATTGGCATGCTATAGCCTTTGCAATGCTATAGAATCTGGCTGGAAAGTTCAATGATATTGACATTTTCGACTAATACCGTGGTGAGCTAACTTCCTTGCATACGTAAGGAGGAAAAATCCTTTTGGAGTGC
>NW_016956063.1:0-654 GCF_001483705.2 Eufriesea mexicana
CTAACGCGTTAACATACCCGGCTGAGCGCGCGGCGCCCTGCGGGCAACGTAGCCCAACCTAACCTAACCGATCGTTACATAACTCAAACTTGCGTGCAGCGGCCACTATTGTTCGCACAACTAGAGCCGAGAAGGGAATGTGTAGCAATCTAGAGCGCAGAAATCCGCCAAATAGCAGTGCATAGCACAAAAGGCAGAGAGGCCATAGCCGATCCTTCTCAACCTATCCTGACGGAACGCAAACGAACTAAACCTAACGTGCCGAGAACACTATTACTGGCCACACTAGAGTGAAGCAGAGCACATTAGAGCACATTAGAGCGCAGAAATCAACGGAATAGAAGTGTGCAGCACAAAGGTCAAAGTAGCATATCCTAACCCAGCAAAACGTGACACACACAAACGTAGTCTTACTCAACCTGAAACTAGGAGACCACTTCTGCTGGCCTCGACAGAGACAAGCAGAATGTGCTACAGCACACTAGAGCGCAGAAATCCACAGCACTGCAGTGAATGGCACAGAAGCCGTGGATACCCTAACCTAACCTGACAAATCTAGCCCAACCGAGCGGAGCATAACCCGACATGACGTGCCGAGACCATTTCACCTGGCCTCTCCGGAGCAAAGCAAAATGTAATATAGCACCTTAGATA
>NW_016956064.1:0-631 GCF_001483705.2 Eufriesea mexicana
TTGTTCTTCGGTGAACTTCTGCGATGTACGGCCCAGTAGTGTGCTCTGCTTGGCCATGGGGAGACCAGCAATAGTGGTCCCGGCTAGTTAGTTTGGTTTAGGTTATGTTTGGTTGTATTTCGATTGGTTATGATAGGAACTTCTGGCTATGACTTCTGCGAAACACAATGCTATTCAGCGGGTTTCTACACTCCGAAGCGCCCTAATATGTTCAGCTTGGCTCTGGGAGGGCCAGAAAAAGTGGTATCAGCACGTTACGTTGAGTTAGGCTACACTTGGTTAGATTAGGATAGGACAGGATGGGTTAGGACACCTATGGCTTTTGTGCAATACATTGCAATGCCGTGGATTTCTGCGCCCTGCTGTGCTGTATTGTATTCTGCTTGGCTTTGTAGCTGCCAGAAATTTTAGTCTCTGTACGTAAGTTTGAGGAAGGTTACGATTCGTTGGAATAGGCTAGGAAGGTTTGGTTAGGATTTCATTGCCTCTTGTGCTTTACATGTTCTTTCGTAGGATTTCCGCCTTCGGCATTGCTATACTACACTCAAACCGACTCTGCAGATGCGAGCAGTTGTGGTCATGGCAAGATAGGTTGAGTTGTGCAACGTTTGGCTATGTTATGTTCCGTGAG
>NW_016956065.1:0-1016 GCF_001483705.2 Eufriesea mexicana
CGCATTCTGCTTGTATCTGGGGAGGCCAGTAGTAGTGGTCTCGGCACGTTTAGTTGAGTTTAGTTACATTTGCTTATGCTACGTTTGGTTAGGTTAGGACAGGCTACCTCTTCTTTTGTAATGTACACCGCTATTCGGTGCATTTCTGCGCTCTAATGTGCTATAATATGCTATGCTTGGCGCTGGATAGACCAGCAATATTGGTCCCGCCACGTTATATTTGGATACACTACGTTTGGATAGGTTTGGTTAGGACAAGTTGGGTCAGGTTATGTGTGACTTTTGTGCTCTAAACTGCAATGCGGTGGATGTCTGCGCTCTGCTGTGGTCTAGTATATTCTGCTTGTCCCTGGGGAGGCCCGTAATAGTGATCTCGGCACGTTGGGTTGAGTTATGCTACTTTATGTTGTGTTACGTATGGTGAGGTTAGGATGGGGTTGTTTAGACTTTTGTGCTATAAACAGGTATCCGCGGATTTCTGCGCTCTACTGTGCTCCAGTATATTTTGCTCGGCTCTGGTGATGCCAGCAGCAGAGGTCTCGATACGTCAGGTTGAGTCTAGCTACGTTTACTTATGTTACGTTTGGTTTGATTAGGATAGGATAGCTTTGGCTTTTGTGCCATACGCTCCTATACAGTGGATTTCAGATCTCTACCGTGCTCTAATATGTTCTCCTTTCCCAGGTGGTGACCAGTTGCAGTACTCCCGGCACGTCAGCTTGTATTAGGCTATGTTTCGTTGTGCTAAGTTTTTAAGGCTTGGTTAGCGTTTGCTCGACTTCTGTGCTATGCTCTGCTATTCTGTGGGTGTGCGCGCTCTACATTGCTCTACTATACTCCGCTCGTATTTGGGGAGGCGTGCAATAGTTGTTCTGGCTCGTTACGTATGTTTATGATACGTGTGGTAATTTTCGGTTTGGTTTAGTTTGGTTAGGATAGCCTTGACTCTCGTACCATACACGGTTGCTCGGTGGATTCCTGCGTTCTACTGTGCTGTACCACATCCTGCTCGGCTC
>NW_016956066.1:0-865 GCF_001483705.2 Eufriesea mexicana
CTCTCCTCTACCATGTTCAGCTGGGCGTCCGGCAGGCAAGAGATTGTGGTCGCGGCACGTTAGGTTTACCTAGGTGACGTTCGGTCGGGTTAGGTTATGATAGGTTTGTTTAGGGTAGATTCGACTTTTGTGCTATAAGCTACTAATCTATGGATTTCTGCGCTCTACTGTCCTCTATCGCGATCAGCATGCCTCTGGGGTCTTCAGCAATAGTGGTCGCGGCGCGTTACGTTCAGTTATGCTACGTTTGGTTAGGTCTGGGTAGGCTAGGTTAGGACCGGGTGTCCTCGACTTTTGCAATATATGCTGCTACTTGGTGGATTTCTGCGCTCTACGTTGCTCCACTATACTCTGCTCGACACTGTGGAAGCGAGCCATAGCGATCGCGCCACGAGAGTTTTAGTCAGATTACGTTTGGTTGGACAAGGTTTGATTGAAGTTCGGTTATGATAGCTTTGACTTTCGTCCTCTACACTGCTATGCGGTGGACTTCTGCGCTCTAGTTGGCTCTAGTATGTTCTGGTTCGCTCTGGGGTGGTCAGCAATACAGGTCTCGGCACGTTAGGTCGAGTAAAGTTACGTTTGGTTAGGTTAGGTTAGGTCAGGTTGGGATAGGACACATTCGACTTTTGTGCTATTCACTGCAATGCGGTGGGTTTCCGCGCTCTAATGTGCTCTACTACATTCTGCATTGCTCTGAGGGTGCCAGGAGCAGTGGTCGCGGCACGCTATGTTCGGAAATGGTACATTCGGAGGAAATGGTACATTCGGGAAGGTTAGGTTGGGTCTGGTAGGGTTAGGATATCTTTGACTTTTGTGCGATACACTGCTATTCGGTGAATTCATGCGCTCTACGTTGCTCTAC
>NW_016956067.1:0-887 GCF_001483705.2 Eufriesea mexicana
GCTGTGCTCTACAATGTTCTGCAGGTCTTTGTGGATGCCAGAAAAAGTGGTGGCGGCACGTAAAGTTGAGTTGCGTTACGTTCGGGAAGTTCAGGTTAGTTTGGGTTAGGCTGGGGTTACTTAAACTCCTCTGCTGTACCCTGCTTTTCTATGGATTTCTGCACCCTACTGTCCTCTAATATGTTCTGCTCGACTCTGGAGAGGCCAGAGATAGTGGTCGCCGTACGTTAGGTTGAGTTATGTTACGTTTGGACAGGCTAGGTTGGGCTATGTTTGGTCACGATAGCTATGCGACTTTCCTGCTTTACACTGCCATACGTTGGATTTCTGTGATCTACAGCTCCCTAATACATTCTGCTTGCCCCTGGGAATGCCAGTCGCAGACGTCGCCTTCAGTTATATTGAGCTGTGCTACGTTTCGTTGGGTTAGGTTATGACTGGTTAGGTTAGGACATCTGCTGCTTTTGTGCTTTACACTAAAATGCGGTGGATTTCTGCGCTACGCTGTGCTGTAGTATATTCTACTCGGGGCTGGGGAGGCCAGCAATTGTGGTCTCCGCAAATTAGGTTCATTTATATTACGTTTGGTTACTTTAGGTTATGTTAAGCTCGGTCAGGTTATCATTGACATTCGTGCTATGCACTGCTATACGGAGGATTTCTGCGCTCGACCATGCTGTGGTATACTCTGCTTCGCTCTGTGGAGGCCAGAAGTAGTGGTCGCGGCACGTTAGATTGAGGTAGATTTCGTTGGGTTTGGTATGGTTTGGTTAGGTTTGGTTAGTGTAGCTTTGACTTCTGCGCTGTACACTGCTATTCGGTGGATTTCCGTGGTCTAAGTTTCTTAAATCGCCTCTGCTTGTCTCTTGGGAGGCCAACAATAGTTG
>NW_016956068.1:0-309 GCF_001483705.2 Eufriesea mexicana
GAGCGTTGCAACTGCTATAGCATGCCAATAGAGTCTTTCCTCCTTATTTTTGCAAGAAAATTACCTCATCACGATATTAGGCGAAAGTGTCAATAACATTTGATTTTCCAGTCAGATTCTATTACACTGCATTGGATATAGCATGCCAATAGTATCTTCCCTCTTTATTTATGCAACGAAATTATCTCACCACGGTATTAGTCGAAAATGTCAATAAAATTGAATTTTAGTGCCAATAGTATCTACCCTCCTTATTTATGCAACAAAATTAGATATCCACGATATTAGTCGAAGATGTAAATAAAATTG
>NW_016956069.1:0-998 GCF_001483705.2 Eufriesea mexicana
GCTATACGCTGCTGCTCGGTGGATTTCTGCGCTCAATATTGCTCTATTGTACTCTGCTCGACACTGAGGAGGCAAGCGATAGCCGTCGTGACACGTTACTTTTAGTTAGGTTACGTTTGGTTAGGTTAGGTAAGGTCAGGTATGGTAAGGGTAGCTCCGACTTTCGCGCTATACACTGTTATTCTGTGGATTCCTTTAATCTGCTGTGCTCTACTACATTCTGCTTGGCTATGTGGAGGCCAGGCGCTCTGGTCGCGGCAGTTAATGCGGAGATACACTACGCTTGGTTAGGTTAGGTTACGACAGCTTTGGTTGGGATATGTTCGATTTTTTGGGCTGTACCCTGAAGTGCAGTTGACATCTGCGCTATGCTGTGCTCTGGTATAATCTGCTTGGCTCTGGGGAGGCCAGCAATTGTGGTATCGGCACGTTAGGTTGAGCTGTGCTACGTTTGGTGTGGTAAGGTTGTGCCAGGTGAGGTTAGGATACCATTGAATTTTGCGCTTTGCACTGCAGTGTGGCGAATTTCTGAGCTCTCATGTGCTATAGTATATTCTGTTTTGCTCTGTGGATATCAGCAACAGTGGTCTTGGATCGATGGTTTGGGTTAGGTTACGTTTTGTTAGGTCAGACTTGTTGGGTTAGGTCAGTGTAATTTCGACTTACGTGCTGTGCAATGCCACTGTATGGACCTGCGTGCTCTACTGTGTTCTACCATATTCTGCTTGACTCTGGGACCAGCAATAATGGTCGCGGCACGTTTGGTCTAGTAAAGTTCGGTTAGGTTAGGTTAGGCATGGTTAGGACACGGTACCTTCTACTTTTGTGCTATAAATTGCTATTTGGTGGCTTTCTGCGCCCTACTGTGCCCTACCATACTCTGCTCGATGTTGAGGAGGCCTGCAATGGTGGTTGTGGCACGATAGACCTTGTTAGGCTACGTTTGGTAACGTTACGATTGGTTATGTTAGGATAGAGAAGCTGCGACTTTGGTCCTC
>NW_016956070.1:0-978 GCF_001483705.2 Eufriesea mexicana
GTATTAGAACACAGTGGAGCGTCGAAATGCCCGAACAGCAGTTTATAGCACAAGGCTCAAAGCAACACTAGTCTAACCAAGCCAATCGTAACAAAACCAAACGCAGCACAACCCAACCTAACGTGCCTAGACCACTATTGCTGACTACCACAGAGCCAACAAGAATATACTGGAACACAGTCGAGAGCAGGAGTCTGCCGCACTGCAGAGTAAAGCACAAAAGCGAAAGACACAGTAACCCTACCTGACCTAACCTAACCTAACCTAACCAAGCGTAACGTAACTTAACCTAACGTGCCGCGATCTCTACTGCTGGCGTCCCCAGAGGCAAGCGGAATATGGTAAAGCATAGTATATTGTAGCTGTGTTGAGCGCAAAAGTCAAGGCTGCCCTTACCTAACCCAAAATAACCTAACCCCACCGAACGTAATATAACTCAACCTATGGTGCCGCGACGCGAATTGTTGGCCTCCAAAGGGCCAAGCAGTGAATCATAGAGGACAGTACAGCGCTCAAAACCATAGAATCCGAGTGTATAGCGGAAAAGTCGTAGCCACCAAAATTTAACCATAGCTAAATTAATCTAACCAAACGTGGCTTACCACAACCTAACGTGGCGAGACCACTATTACTGGCCTCCCCAGAGACAAGCACAGCATACTAGAGCACAGTAAAGCGCTTGAATCCACCGCAATTCGATGTACAGCACAAAGACAGGGATACCCTCTCCTAACCCAAACAAACCTAACCTAACCGAAAGTAACGTAACACATCCTGGCGCGCCGCGGCCTTGCTTTCTGGCCTACCCAGAGCAAAGCAGAGCATATATATATTAGATTACAGTAGAGCGCAGAAATCCACCGAATAGCAGTAAATTGCACAAAAGTCGAAGTAGCCTATCGTAGCCTAGCCAGGCGCAACACATCCAAACGTAGCCCAAACCAACCATACATGACGAGACCACCATTGCTGGCCTAC
>NW_016956071.1:0-545 GCF_001483705.2 Eufriesea mexicana
CATCCTAACATAACCGAACGTAGCCTAACAGATGGTAACGTGCCGAGATTGCTATTGCTGGCCAACGCAGAGCCAATCAGGGCATACTAGTGCAATCTAGAGCGCAGGAATCCACCGTGTAGCCGTGTATAGCGCAAGAGTCTAAACTATCCTATCCAAAGTTACCCAAGCCTAACCGAACTAAGCGTAACGTGACTCAACCTAACGTGCCAACATCAATGTCAGTGGCACCCACAGAGGCATGCAGAATATGCTAGAGCATAGTAGACCGCGCATACCTACCAGAGTGCAGTCCATATAGCGAAAGTCAAAGATATCCTGGCAAACCTAACCTAACTTAGTATAACCTATGTTGACACTACTCATCCTAACGTGCACAGATCACCATTGCTGACCTCCACAGCACCCAGAAGAAAGACCCAGTACAGTTCAGGAATCCGCCGCATTGCAGTGCGAAGCACAAATGTCAAAGATACCCTAGACCAACCTGACCTTATCTAACCTAACCAAACGTAGCCTATCTCGAAATAGCGTACCGCGACCAC
>NW_016956072.1:0-934 GCF_001483705.2 Eufriesea mexicana
CTAACATGCCGCGAACAGTGTTGCTGACATCCACATGGCCAAGCATAGCATATTATTGGAGAGTAGAGCGCAGGAATCCATAGCATCTCAGTGTATAGCAGGAAAGTCCAAGATAAACAAACAACACCTAAGCTAACATAGCACATCCAAACGTATCCTATCTCAACCTAAAGTGCCGAGGCAACTATTACTGGCTTCCCGAGAGCCAAGCAGATCGTATTAGATCTCAGTAAAGCGCAGAAATCCAACGAAGAGCAGTTTATAACACGAAAGCAAAAGCTATCCGTTCCTAACCAAACCAAGCGTAACATAACCAAACGTTACTTAACACAGCCTAATGATCAGCGACCACTATTGCTGGCCTACCCAGAGTTGAGCAGAGTATAGTAGAGCAAAGTTGAGCGCAGGAATCCAACGGATAGCAATCTATGCCAGGAAGGTCAAGGCTATTCAAATCTATCCCAAACAAACGTAACCGAGCAAAACGTTACGTTACCCTACTTAACGTGCCGAGACCACTATTGTTGTGTTCTCCAGAGCCAAGTAGAATATGCTAGAGCACACCAGTTCGCAGAAAGCCTCCAAAGTGCAGCGAATATCACAAACGTCAAAGACACCCAAACCATATGCGGCCGAAACTATCAAAACCGAACGTAGACCCACTAACCCTAACCAGACGAGGACATTATTGCTGGCCTCGCCAGAGACGAGCAGATCATGTTAGAGCACAGCAGAGCGTAGAAATCCACCGAATATCTATCTACAGCACGAAAGTCAATACTATCCTATAATGGCGTGTTCAAACGTAATATAAGCACAAGTAGCCTAACATAACCTGACGTGTCGACAGAACGGTCGCTGGCCTCCCCATCGGCAAGCAGAATATACTGGAACACTATAGAGCGAAGATAGCCACCA
Organism: Eufriesea mexicana; assembly: GCF_001483705.2. NCBI lineage: Eukaryota > Metazoa > Arthropoda > Insecta > Hymenoptera > Apidae > Eufriesea > Eufriesea mexicana. Next base: position 919 of record NW_016956072.1, read on the forward strand.
GATAGCAGTGTATAGC
>NW_016956073.1:0-391 GCF_001483705.2 Eufriesea mexicana
CAGAAGTCCGTAGAATCTCAGTGTATACCAGAAAAGTCAAAGCTATCCGAACAGAGCCCATACCAGCAAGTCATTTTCAAACATAGCAAAGCTAAACCTGACGTGCCGAGAACACTATTGCTGCATTCCCCAGAACAAAGCAGGTCACACTAGTGCACAGTAGATCGTAGATGTCCACCGAACAGCAGTGTACCACACAGAAGTTAAAGCAGTCCTAACCAAACCTAGCCTAACCCAACCTAGCCGAACGTAGCATAGCCCTACTCAACGTGCCGAGATAACTATTTCTGGCCTCCCCAGAGCCAAGGAGAACACAATAGTGGAGAGCAGAACGCAGAAATCCATAGAATCACAGTGTATATCAGAAAAGTCAGAGCTACACAAACCTAAC
>NW_016956074.1:0-716 GCF_001483705.2 Eufriesea mexicana
ACGTTTGGTTCGGTATGGATATGGTTGCTTTCACTTTTACGTTATACACTGCTATTTGGTTGACTTTGGCGCTCTACGATGCTCTAATATGCCCTGCTTCCCTCTCTGGATGCCAGCAATATTATCCCCGGCACGTTATGTTTAGTTAGGTTGCGCTTGGCTTTGCGGGGTTAGGACAGGTTAGGTCATGGTATATTTGTCGTTTGCGCTACACACTGCAATGCGGTGGATGACTTCGCCCTAGTGTGCTCCAGTATATTCTGCTTGGCTCTGTGGTGGCAAGCTACAGTGGTCTCGGCGCGTTAGGTTGAGTTACGCTACCTTCAGTTATGTTACCTTCGGCAATGTTAGGATTGGGTAGCTTCGACTATTGTGCTGTGTACTGCGATTATATGGACTTCTACGCTCTGCTGTGCTCTGCCTCATTCTGCGTGGCTCATGTCCTACAATAGTGGTCGCGTCTCGTTATGTTGGGTAAGGCTTCGTTTGGTTAGGTCACCTTTGCCTGGGTTAGGCTCGGATGGCTTCGCCTTTTCTCCTATACACTGCGAGTCAATGGATCTTGACAATCTCCTCTCCTGTAATATGTTCTGCTTTGCTCTGGGGAGGTCAACAATAGCGGTCGCAGCACGCTAGGTTTAGTTAAGTTGAGCTTGGTTATGTTACGAATGGTTGAGTTAGGAGAGTATAGCCTCGAATTTTGTGCTGAACACTGC
>NW_016956075.1:0-894 GCF_001483705.2 Eufriesea mexicana
ATTGACATTTTCGTCTATTATCGTGGTGAGCTGCCTGTCTTGCCTAAATAAGCAGAGTCGATTCTATTGGCGTGCTATAGACAGTGCAATGATATAGAGTGTGGTTGGAAAATTCAATTTTATTTACTTTTTCGACTAATTTCGTGGTGAGCTAACTTCCTTGCAAAGGTACGGAGGAAAGGTCCGTTCGGAGTGCTACAGCCATTGCAATGCAGTAGAATCTGGCTGGAAATTTCAATTTTATTGACATTTTCGACTAATATCGTGATGAGCCAACTTTCTTGCATAAACAAGGAGGGAAGATTATATTGGCAAGCTATAGCCACTGCAATGCTATAGAATCTCGCCTGAAAATTCAATTTCCTTGACTTTTTCGAGTAATATTGTGGTGCGCTGCCTTTCTTGCAGAAATAAGGAGGAAAAGTTCTATTCGCGTGCCATAGCCATTTCAATACTATAGAGTCAGTCTGGAAAGTTCAATATTATTGACAGTTTCGACTACTATCGTGGTGAGCTACCTTTCTTGCATAAATAAGGAGGAAAGATTCTATTTGCGAGCTATAGCCGCTCAAGTGCTGTGTAATCTGGCTGGAGAATTCAATTTTATTGACATCTTCCACTAATATTGTGGAACTGCCCCTCTTGCATAAATAAGGAGGAAAGATTCTGCTGGCATGCTATAGCCATTGCAATGATATAGAATGTGCTTGGCATATTCAATTTCATCTACATTTTCGACTAACATCGAGATGAGCTAACTTTCTTGCATAAATAAGGATGAAAGATTCTATTGGCTGCTATAGCTATTTCAATACTATAGTATCTGGCTGAAAAGTTCAATATTATTGACAGTTACGACTACTATCGTGGTGTGCTACCTTTCTTGCCTAAATA
>NW_016956076.1:0-240 GCF_001483705.2 Eufriesea mexicana
GACGCTTCGACTTTCGTGGTATAAACAGTTGTTCTGTGTATTTCTGCGCTCCACTCTGCTCCATTATGTTATGCATGACACTGGGAAGGCCAGTAATTGTTGTCGCGGTACGATAGGATAACGTTTGGTTTTGATACGCTTGCTGGCATAGGTGGGTTAGCTCGGTCTCTGTGCTGAATACTGCCATACGTTGAATTTCTGCGCCCTACTGTGCTCTAGTATGCTCTGCTTGGCTTTGGG
>NW_016956077.1:0-1256 GCF_001483705.2 Eufriesea mexicana
ACTATACCTAACCTATCCAAACGTAACATAATCTACCATAACCTATCGTGACCTAACATAACCGAACCTAACCTTACCAAACCTATCCTAAACTTACCTAACCTAACCTAACCTAACCTAACACAACGAAACCTGACCTGGCCTACCCGGGCGTAACATGACCTAACCATACCTGACGTAACCCGACCTAACCCAACCTAAGCCCACCTGACGAAACCCGATCTAACCTAACCGAACCCAAACTAACCCGACCAAACCTAACATAACCTAACCTATGCGAAACTAACCTAACGTAACCTAACCTATCATAACAAACGAACGTGACCTGGCCAGGCCGAAACGAACCTAGCCTAACCTGATCTAACCTAACTTAACCAAATTTTACCTGGCCTAACCGGGCGCAACATTGCCTCACTTAACCTAACCTAACCTAACCCAACGTAACCTAACCTAACCTAACCTGACAAAACCTAATGTAACCTGCCTAACCAAACATTACCTATCCGAACATATCCCAACGTAACCTAACCTAACCTAACCTAACCTAACACAACCTAACCCAATCTAACCGAACCTCGACCTAACCCAACCTACCCTAACAAAACTGAACCTAACCGGACACAACCTAACCTAACCTAACCTAACCTCACCTAACTTCACCTAACTTCACCTAATCTAACCTAACCTGACCCAACCCAACCCAACCTAACCTAACATAACCTAACCTAACCCGACATAACATAACCCGACCTATCGTAACCGAAACCTACCTAACCCGACCTAATCTAACCCATCCGAACCTAATCGAGCCTAACCGAACCTAACAGAAACTGACGTGACGTGGCAAGACCGAACCTAACCAAACCTAACCTGATCTAACCTAACCTAACCAAACTTGACCTGGCATAATCGGGCGTAACATGACCTCATTTAACCTAACCTAACCGACCCCAACTTAACCCGACCAACCCTAACCTATCCGAACCTATCCGAACCTATCCGAACCTATCCGAACCTATCCGAACCTATCCGAACCTATCCGAACCTATCCGAACCTATCCGAACCTAACCTAACGTAACCTAACCTAACCTAACACAACGAAACCTGACCTGGCCTAACCGGGCGTAACATGACCTCACCTGTCCTAACCTAACCTAACCTAACCTAACACGACCTAACCTAACCGAACCCCACTTAACCCGACCAAACCTAACCTATCCGAACCTATCCGAACCTAACCTAACGTAACCTAGTC
>NW_016956078.1:0-372 GCF_001483705.2 Eufriesea mexicana
ACAGGTCGGGATAGGATAGCTTTTCCTTTTGTGTTATACACTGCTGTTCGGCCGATACCTGCTATCCACGTTGCCCTGATAGCCTCTGCTTGTCTCTGCGCAGGCCAGAAACAGTGGCCTCGGCTCGTTATGCTAAGGTATGTTACGTTTGTTTATATTGTGCTTGGATAAGTTACGATATGATGAAGTTGACTTTTGTGCCATACACTGCTACTCGGTGGACTTCTCCGCTCTACTTTGCTCTAATATGTTCAGGATGAATCTGGAAAAGCCAGCAATCGCGGTATCGGCACGTTATGTTTAGTTAGGTTACGTTTGGTTATGTTACGTGTGGTTAGGTGGGGCTGTGATAGCTTTGACTTTTGTGGTATA
>NW_016956079.1:0-809 GCF_001483705.2 Eufriesea mexicana
GATGGAAGGATGTATGTATCGATGTATGTGCGGATGTAATGATGGATTGATGGATTGGTGGATTGATGTATGTATGGAAGTATGTATGGAAGAATATATGGGTGTATGTATGGATATATGTATTGTGGTATGTATGGATGTATGGATGGATGGATGGATTGGTGCTTGATGTATGGATGGATGGATGTATGGATCTATCGATGTATGGATCTATGGATGTATGGAACGATCGATGTATGGATGGGTGTATGTGTGGTTGGATGGATGTACAATGGCAGTATCGATAGATGGATGTATGTATGGATAGAGGTATGGATGGACGGATGTATGGATGGATGGAGGTATGGATGGACGGATCTACGTATGTATGGATCTATGGTGTATACATGCGTGTCTGTATGGATGTATGGATGGATGGATGTATCGTAGGGTGGAAGTACGAATGGATGGATTTAAGGATATATAGATGTTGGATGTATGGATGTATGGATGGATGGATGGATGGATGGATGGATTTTTGTATGCTTGTATGGATGTATAGATGAATGGATTGTTGGATTGGTGTATGGATGTATGGATGGATGGATGGATGTATGGATGCATTGCGGTATGGATGCATGTATGTATGGATGAATGGTTGTATGGATGGATGGATGTATGGACGGATTGATGTATGGATGGGCGGATGTAAGGATGTATCGATGTATGGAAGGATGGATGTACGGATGGGTGGATGTATGGTTGTTTGGATGTATGGATGTATGGATGTATGGACGGATGGATGTATGGTTAGGTGGATTTATGGATGG
>NW_016956080.1:0-714 GCF_001483705.2 Eufriesea mexicana
CTGGGTTCGGCCAAGCACGGCCACGCTATCTTTGGCTTTCGTCTTATACACTGACATTCGGAGGATTTCTGAAGTCCACTGAGTTCTACTATATTCTGCTTGGAAATGGGGAGGCCATCAGTAGTGGTTGCATCACGTTAGTTTGAGCTAGGGTACGTTTGGTTGGGTTACGATAACAAGGGGTTGGTTCCGGTCGCTATGACTTTTGTGCCGTGCACTGCTTTTCGGTGGATTTCTGCTTTCTACTGCGCACTAACTTGTTCTGCTCCGATCTGTGGAGGCCTGCAATATTGGTCTGCTCACGATATGTTTGTTTCTCTACGTTCTGATAGGTTAGGTTATGTCAAGTTAGGTTAGCGTGTCTTTCTCTTTTGTGCTATAGACTGCTATTCGGTGGATTTCTTCGTTCTACCGGTCCCCAACATGTTCTGCTTTGCTCCGGAGGGCCAGCAATATCGGTCACGCAACGTTATGTTGTGTTAATCTACTTGAGGATAGCTTAGTTTGTGTCAGATTAGTTCAGGAAACATCAGATTTTTGTGATATACAATGCAATGCGTTGGATTTCTGCGCTCTACTGTGCTCCAGAATATTCTGCTTGGCTCTGGGGAGGACAGTAATATTGGTGCCGGCACATTAGGTTGGGATAGGCAACGTTTTGTTTGGTTAGGTTAGGACCGTTAAGTTAGGATGTCCACGACTTTAGCTCTATAC
>NW_016956081.1:0-760 GCF_001483705.2 Eufriesea mexicana
ATAGATCGCCTAACGCCTCCTATCCGATGGCAAATACAGCCATCTACATGCCAGAGAATAAGTATATTCAAAATCAATGAGCTGTCATAGCTTGGTGATTAGATCGCCTAGCGCCTTCAATCCAATGGCAAGTACACCCATCTACGTCATCTACTTGCCAGTGAATAGGTATATTGAAAATCTATAGCCTGCTATAGCTCGGTGAATAGATCGCCTAACGCCTTCATTACAGTGGCAAGTATAGCCACCTGGTTGCCAGAGAATTGGTCTATTCAAAGTCTGTAACCTGTTATAGCTTGGTGAGTACATCGCGTAATGCCTTCAATTCAATGGCAAGTACAGCCATCTTCTTGCCAGAGAATGGGTCTACTCAAAACCTATAATCTGTTATAGCTTGGTGAACAGACCGCCTTACGCCTTCAATACAATGGCAAGTACAGTCATCTACTTGCCAGAGAATAGGTCTATTCAAAATATATAATCCCTTATAGCTTGGTGAATAGATCGCCTAACCCCTTCAATTGAATGACAAGAACAGACATCTACTTGCCAGAAAATAGGTCTATTCAAAATCAATTACCTGCTACAGCTTGGTGAATAGATCGCCTAGAATAGGTCTATTCAAAATCTATTGTCTGTTATATCTTGGTGAGTAGATCGCCAACCGCCACCAATCCAATCGCAAGTACAGAAATCGACATGCCAGAAAATAGGTCCTTTCAAAATCTATAATCTGTTATTGCTTGGTGAATAGATCGCC
>NW_016956082.1:0-286 GCF_001483705.2 Eufriesea mexicana
AGGGTTCTGCTTGTCCTTGTGGTGGCCAGCAACAGTGGTCTCGGGCGCTTATGTTGAATTGGGGTACGTTTGGCTACGCTACGCTAGTTTGGGTTGGGCTTGGATAGATATGACTTTCGTGGTACACATTGATTTTCGGTGGATTTCTAAGCTCCACTGTGCTCTACTGTATTCTGCTAGCACGTTGGGAGACCAGAAATAGTGGCCGCGGCACGCAGAGTTCAGTTAGCGTATGTTTGACTTCGCAGAGGTCCATAGATTAGCAGCGTATAGGACAAAAGTAAAA
>NW_016956083.1:0-582 GCF_001483705.2 Eufriesea mexicana
AAAATTCAATTTTATTGACATTTTCGTCTAATATCGTGGTGAGATAACTTTCTCGCATAAATACGATGGGAAGATTATATTGGCGTGCTATAGGCTCTGCAATGCTATAGAATCTGGCTGGAAATTAAATTTTATTGACTTTAACGACTAATATCGCGGTGAGCTATCTTTCTTGCGTGAATAAGGCGGAAAGATTCTATTGGCGTGAAATTGCCATTGGAGTGCCAATTAATCTGGTTGGAAAAATCAATTTTATTTACATTTTCGACTAATAACGTGGTGAGATAACTTTCTCGCATATATAAGTAGGATTGATTCAAATGGCGTGCTATATGCATTGCAATGCAATAGAATCTTGCTGGATAACACAATTTCATTGACATTTTCGACTAATATCGTGGCGAGCCAACTTCCTCGTATAAGTAAGGAGGGAGATTCTATTGGCCTGCTATTGCCATTGCAATGCTTCAGAATCTGGATAGAAAGTTCAATTTTATTGTCATTTTCTCCTAGTATCGCGGTGAGCTCACTTTCTTGCATAAACAAGGAGGAAAGATTATATTGGCACGCTATAACTATTGC
>NW_016956084.1:0-514 GCF_001483705.2 Eufriesea mexicana
AGAAATCCACCGAATAACAGAGTGCAACATAAAAGTCAAGGCCATACTGACCTAACGTAGCCTGACCTAGATTAACCATATGTAACCTAACTAAACCTATGCTGCAAAGACCCCATAAATTACTGGTCTCCCCTGAGCCGATCAGGGTATAGTAGAGCTATGTGGAGCGTACATGTCCACCGAATAGCAGTGTGTAGCGCACAAGTCAACTCTCCCCTATCCTAACCTATTCAAACATAATCTAAGCGATCCGAATATAACTTAATCTAACGTGCCGAGACCAATATTGCTGGCATCCCCAGAGACAAGCAGGATATACAAGTGCACAGTAGAGCCCAGAAAGCTTCCAAATAGCACTGTATAGCACAAAAGTCGCAGACACACTAACCAAACATGACCAATCCTGTTCTGACCAAACGTAGACTATCTAAAGAACCTAACGGGCTGAGAGCACTATTGCCTGCTCCCTCACCGCTAAACGGAACTTATAAGAGGGGAGTAGAGCGCAGAGAAC
>NW_016956085.1:0-618 GCF_001483705.2 Eufriesea mexicana
CGAATCTGACCTAACCTAACCTAACCTAACCTGACCTAACCTATCCTAACCTTGTAAAACCTAACCTAGACAAACCTATCCAAGATTTAGCAAAACTAACATAATCGAACCCTACCTACCCAAACTTTTCCTTACCTAACATAACGAAACCTAACCCAACATGACCTGACCAAACCTACCTAACCTAGCTTAACCTAACCTAACATAGCCTAACCCAACCAATCTTAACCTAACCTATTCTAACCTAAGCTAAGCTCACCTATCCCAACCCAACCTATCGTAAGCTAACCTAACGTAACATAAGCTAAGCAGACCAGGCTTGACCTGTCCTGACCAGACCTGGCTTGACCTTACCTGACTTGACCTGACCTGACGTGGCCTGACATTGCCTGACTTGACCTGACCTGACCCGAAAGGACTTGACCTGTCACGGCCTGACATTGCCTGGCCTGGCTTGACCTGACCTGACCTGACCTGACCTGACCTGAGGACATGACCTAACATAACCTAACCTAACTTAACCTATCTTAACCTAACAATACCCATCGAAACCTGACCTAACCAAACCCAACCAATCCTAACCTATCGTAATCGAACCTAACCTAAACTCACCAAACA
>NW_016956086.1:0-503 GCF_001483705.2 Eufriesea mexicana
TTTCAGTAGCTGCAAGTAACAGTTTTTGTCCATGATGGTGTCAATAAAAACTAAATTGCCAACGCCTTTGAACGAAATGCAGCCCCAAACCATCACGCTGCCTACGCCGTGTTTTACGGTACCTCTCGTGTTTCGATGGTGGAACTCTTCATTCGCTTTCCGCAACACCATTCTTCTTCCATCTGAATTGTGGATGTTAAATTTGCTTTCATCAGTAAATGTAACGTTGTCCCACCATGATTCCTCCTTTAAAATAAACTCTCGTGCGAAGAATACACGCTTTTTCTTGTTGGCCTCGTTAATAAAAGGCTTTTTTCTACAGACACGACTACAGACACGGCCGTTGTACCCGTGTTGCCTAAGAGTTCTCCGAATTGTTTCAGGATGAACTGGTGTTCCTGCCTCTTCATAATGTTCTGCTGCCAAATTCGGAGCACTTAATCGAGGATTTGCTTTAATTTTTCGAACCATTCCTCTTTTTTCTCTCGCAGTTAGAGCGGCTA